>NC_079505.1:42856003-43004113 GCF_030052815.1 Hevea brasiliensis
GATTGAGTGAAGACCTACTTCTTTGGTTTCCTTGACTACTTTCTTCTCTGTTGCAGCTGCTTCCTTAATCTTAATTTGTGGTGAAATCAACTCAACCTTTTTTGTGCTCAATTTCTCTATTTGTTTATGAATTTTTAGCACATCAATCGTGCCCTTAACCTTAATTTCAGCCTTCTCAATATCATAGTCCACGTTATGAACCCCTGGTGAGAAAGAAAATTAAAGCAGTTCTAATGCTCTATTAGCTTTATGAATATTCAAAAAATGTTCAAAGGTAATCAACATAGAAGTCAGGAGAAAGAAAATAAAAGAAAAGAAAAAGCAGGAGAACCTTGGATTCTCATAAGAGGCTTCCTGATATCTTGTGCACATTTCTGGCAATGCAAGTTCACTTTGTAGACGGCAGTTATCACCTCATCCGCTTTCTTCTCATCTTTTTTTGATGCCATATTAGAAACAAATCTTGGAGAAGCCACCCAACAATTGAAACACCTATATATTCCTGAAAGATCTATATGCAAATCTAAACTAGCTGCAGAAATTAAGCTAATTACTCTAGAATCTTAAGAGTGAAGCTGGAATTTGTAATGTTTTAAGGCAATTTCTTGGTGGGATTTTGCTGAGAGTAGTTCACCTGAAAGTTGACAATTGCAGGTACAAGCCTATCATATCTTCCTTTGAAGTCTCACCCACCCTCAACTTCTTCGCATTTCCTTCCCATTATTTCTGCTCTACGTTTGTTGCAATCCATTATCAATTCCTACATTGTACCTCTCTTATCAAGCCCACCTCCACACGCACCCTTTCACTACCAAAATCAAGCAAAAAACACATGCAAATAAATGAAAGAACTCATATTTAGGAACGGCCATTATTTTCAAATGCGCACAACAAAGCAATTAAGAAATTCAATGTAATTAATTTCAAAAAAAGAAAAAATCAATGTAATTAATTATAAAAATACTGTTATTTAATCCATATAAGACTGGTCTGGTTGGATCATTGAACTACACTCTAAATTATTTTGAGTTTGTAATCTACTAGATTAAAAAGTGACCTGGTGTGATTAGAGTAGTCACCAAAATTTTTTGAGTGTTGATAAGGAGAATTGAACTAAAAACATCATACATAGTCTTTAAATCACAACCGGTTGAACTAATTTAATAGTGATAAGCTTTTTATTCTCATATATATATATATATATATATATATATATATATATATATATATATATATATATATATATATATATAATTGAATACTTTGATATTAAATTTAAATATATACTATTGAAAAATATATAAATATAACCTAATAAATATTGAAAGTTTGATTTAAATGATTAAAACTTAATTAATTAGATTTATTTATTCATATTAATAGATATTAAATTTAATTAATAAATATTTAATTAATTTTTAATAATTCATTGATTAAATTATTGACTCACTAATTGAAATGTTAATTTAATTTCTTCATTGAGTAAACTTTTAAATTATGTTTAATAATATTCAATAAAAAGTAAATGAGAAAACTAAGCAATTTCATATAAAATACTAATTGGAACCACGCATGTACTGATTTTGGTGTTTTCTTTACAGCATTTGTTACTTAGCTTAAACTATCAAACCCAAACCAAAATAAATTAATAATTCTTAGAAAATATTATTTCAGTAAACTTGAAAGGATTGCATAACTTAAGTGTTAAAATTTTTTCTACTTTTGGAGAAAAAAAAATTATGGAAACTTGGTGTTTGTATTTAGAGGGCCAAAACCTATTTTGAGGAGGCTAATTTATAACTGCATCGTTATTATAGGATTAAGAATTCATGTATAATATGAATATAAATTTTATGTTCATATCCATTCTAAGGGTTAGCTTTAGATACATTTAATTATGTATTATATAAATACATAATTATTTCTTTTTTTTTTCGTGTTATTTATTATTAAATAATATTAAGTGAAAATTGTTGTAGATATATAGATATATATGGATAATATTCCGTATTATATTTTTTTTAGTTTTATGGACAGTTGCCATTTTGGTGTAGTTGAAAAGAAGTTGTTTCTTTTAAAAATGTTTTATGGTCACATCTCTTCTTAATAGCTGTAACAATCTTTTGTCTTGTGGTGAAATGATGGAACCAACTTCTCGCAGGCGCAACTCTTCACTCCTTACAAAAGTGTATTCTAGGGACATGTCCTTTATATTTGAAGGACACATCCTTTTAGGGTAGAGCAGAATTCGATTCAAATTGAAAAATTGAACTGAATTGAGTCAATTTAATTTTAAAATTCAATCGGTTCGATTCGATTTTATATTATAAAAATTTCGATTATTTCGATTCGATTCAATTTTGAAAAAAAAAATCGATTAAACCAAACCGAACTGAATAGTAATTTATATAGTCAAATCGAATTAAATCGAACCAAATTTATTTTTGAATTAATTTATTTTTATGAAAAATTTATGAATTATATTTAATTATATATATTAATTGTTTAATTTCATTGATTAATGGTTATTAGGTTCAAACCAAAGTTAAAATTAGACCAAATAACTTAAAAATTAAGTCTAAATTAAAAAATTAATAAAAAATCAAACCGATTAGTTTAAACCGAACTGAACTGAAATAGAACAATTCGGTTCGATTCGATTTTTTACCCATTTCAATTAGGTTCAGTTTCTAAAATTTACGGTTCGATTTTTATAATTTAATTTAATTTGGTTCCGTTTGGTTCGGTTCGAATCGAATACTCACCCACATCCTTTTGAGAAAAAACACATAGCCTTTGAATTGAAGAGGTGCATTTATTGAAATTGCAACAAGACTGTACTTTGGTCATTTGACTATTGGTAGATATCCTGATGTTAATAAGTTCCTTTTTCCTTTCTTCTTACTATCAAATTTCTTTATAATTGTTCTTCTTTACACTCGTAGAAGAAATCAAATAGTGCTAATTTTATATTTAAAAAGGTAGTGTAACATGAAGATAAAATTTTTGTTCAACTTTTTCGCACTTAGAGGAAAAATTACTATCCTAAAGATAGTTTTCTAGAAATACCATACCTATATATGTCACACCTTATCCTTTTATAAGATATGACATGATCCCGTAATATACCTAATAAATTACCAAACACCATATATCGATAATCTATTAAACATATTACAAGGGATTTTGAACAATTTCAAATTCATTTTCCCATTTAAAATTGTCAATAAAGGGTTAGTGACTTTAAGATTAAAAAAAACTATGAAATTTATTTAAGAGAAGAAATAAGTATTTTTGAACTTTAGGAATTTTGATTAAAACCGGCGTGATAATGGCTAAAATTTCAAATAATAAAAAATTTAAACATGTTTAATAAAACCTGTAGAAATATATATTGATCACAAATACTCATCAAATCAATAATTCATCAAATCGATATTTAAATAGATACTTCTTTTATTCACAACTCAAAAGAGAGAAATTCTTATAAATTTACATTTACTTGAAGTTAGCAAAATAATATTACATCACTATTTGTACAACTGCTCAAATATTCTTACATATATATAGACATTATTTACATCTGAAACAAAATACAAAAGGGTAACCCAAAAATTATACCCTGCTTATCAAAGGAGTACAACTTCTATTGTTTTCACTCAGCTATCTTATTTTTTCCACTACCTGCAACAACCTAAAAATAGCTATCGCTGAGTATATAAACTCAGTGGTACACAACTATCAAATTTTTAAAATCATCATAAAACATAATTTATCAAACCATAATAAAGTATTTAAGATGTTCAAACTTCCATGAAATATGAAAACAATAATAATGTTTTCAAACACCAATAAATTATCATTCACAAATCATTTATTTTCACAGCACATTTATTAAAATAACTAAAATCATTTGTGCTGTCAACATCACACGGTTTAAGCCATGACACAAAATTTCACAATCAATGCCACGTTATACACCACGACAAAGCTATCTCAACCCCAATAATCGTTGCTAATAGGGGAAGTAAAGCTAGCTAGCTAGCAAATATGACTGCATTCATCCAATCTCAACCTCAACTGGCAAGCCAGAGAGGGAAGGTAACATAATCAATCTCAATCCCATTAACCGTTATTAATGAGGGAAGCAATCAAAGTTTGCCATGCCAACTGTAGTTTTAAAACAATTCAAAACAATTTTCATTCAAATAACAACATTTCAAATCATCACAATTCAACATATAGGATTGGCAATACATCAATTTCACAAAACACTTTTAAAACACATTCAATCCGACCACCCCTTACTACAATAAAATCAATGGCCAAACATCCGCATTTTCAACACTATAATACATTCTTTTCAACATTCAAAGTGTTCTCAAAACAATGTAAATATTTCTCAAAGACAAAGTAAATTCACATTTAGTTCATAGAAAGTTACTTCTTTCATTTGCAAATATAAAACACAATAAAATTAAAGTTGTGCACAAACCTTGTCTTAGACTCTTTTCTTTGACTTAATTTTCCTTTTACTCCAAAGTTCTCTTCTCCACTGAAAATACACAATTTCAAAAGTTTCAATACTCATTCTAACTTCCACTAATAGCTAACCAATTAAATTCCTAAGATTACTACACATTCTCACTTTTTCAGATTTCAGGGCAGCCTTTGAACATGACTTTAAAACTCAATTTCAACCTAGTTCCAATCATAATTTATCAAAATGATCTTCATGAAAGTTGTTCCTCTATGTCATAACTTTAATTATCATTTTGAATCACTCAATTTGGAGGTGTAGATCATTAGTTATTGTAAAAAAACTAGGCACTGCTCCTAGGTGTCATACCCTGTAATTCTCAAATTTTCTAGATTTTTACCAGAATTTGCACTTACTATTCAAGTATTTTACTCCCAGAATTTGTACCAGGTCTCTAGAATAAAGTTTTAGGCCTTTGTCTTAAGCTTCCAAATCATTTTGTAACACCTCAATTGGAGATATACAAAGGAAGTTATGCTTTGTTTACTACCTGAAGGTCAAGGGGCAGAATTGCTGAGTTGCAGGAAATTTCAATTTTGCAATTCTAATTTTCCCTAACATTCCAGCTACTTTGCCCTAAGAATTAGGTCTGGGTCCACACATGAAAGTTGTAGTTCTATATCTTATGGTTATTTTGGCTTTGGAATTACCCAATTTGCATTTGTGTAGCTTGAGTTATGTTCTGTGACACCCCTTACCCATCTACAGCATAGCCGAGTAAGATATGTCACACAGTGTACTGGAACACCATATTTTATTTCAATCATTTTTTTTTATTCTTTCTTAATTTATTTCTAATGGTTATGAAGTGCAATTTGTGAAATATAACTCATTTAAGTCATTTATTGAAATTATAAATTTATTTGAGGTTCCGAAAATTTTATACAAAATCCGGCAGAGTACCGGCTAAAAATGGAGAAAACAGTTCTTCGGAACCTGTGAAAAACACTTCCAATAATTATTTCCAATCATTCTCAAACTCCAATAACCATCAACATGGTCTCAAAATTAGCAATCATTTCAAGTTCTCAACATTAATCCACAATTTCATTCAAATTCAAAATCAACTAAAATTTCATGAAGATATTCTCAAATTATATTAATTAACAAAATTCTTCAAAATATGTACATCAACATATGATTACATAAATTTACTATTTACATGAGTTCATAATTTACAAATCACAAACTACTACCTATTACAAAATGCAAAAACATAATTTCAAAAGGGACCTAAAGGTCCTACCACTGATGCACTGTAGATGAGAGGTGACTCTGACTTTAGGCAGATCTGTGACCTCAGCTAGTCTGTGTGGTCTACTGGGCTCTTTGTCTGTCTCTCCAGAACCTACGCGTGGTAAAAAGCGACGCGCTAAGCAATAATGCTTAGTGGTGCCAATAATAAAATAAAAAGAACTAAAAGGAAATAAATATGCAGTGAGTGTATTGATGTCTCATGCAGTCAAATTTTTGATAATTATTGGTAGTCTTATTTATTTGGTACTTGTTATATTCATTATTTCATTAAATTTATCAACTTTCATTTTTGGTTACCCAAGTAACCTATACTGGATGACTGGACTGGATAAACGGGTAAACTGCATTGGATATCAAGTACCTCGGGCTGTCACACCATCGGTCACATATGTGTCTCCCGGTGTGCAACAAAATAGCTAATAAGCTGTAATAGCATTAGGCACAAGGCCAAGTCTCAAAACAATGTCAGAATGGCTAAAAGCTAGAAATCATAGAATGGCATAATGCCATGTGCAGTACTGCTAACTGAATCCTATTGGCATGCCAACCTATCCAAACCAATCTTGCTAGGTGTACTAGGGCATGTTATACTCTTAATTTATACAATTCTTGAAATTTAAGTTTAGGTGTTACTATTCATTCCATTAGTCAATAAAAATGTAGACTTTTGCATAGATAATATGTACATTAGTTTTAATACTACCAACATACCACATTTTGCATTCTAAAATTATTGGTATTGGTTGCCAATACCATTTCTAAGCTTAATATTAATTGTTCAAAATTTTTCAGATTTCAAGCTTTGTGTTTACTGTTCCATTAGTCATTTTTGCAGTGAGAATTTGACAAAGTGATCAACATAAAAGTTGTTCCTTTTTTTGTCTAGTTACATTTATTTTTTTGAATCACTCCATTTGGAGTTTTGTAGCTCAAGGTTTGACCCAAAAACCACAACTGGCCAGATTATAAATTTTCCAGATTTTCTGGACTGACTAAATCTATAGTATTTTGAGTAGTGAATGTAGATCACTTTTTGAATATGTTATGATCATAATTTGGGTTAGGTTTCTTCTTAAAAGTTGTAGGTATATATCTCAGCTTTTTGCTGGTAAAATTTTAGGTCAATTGGACCTTTCTACACTGAGTTATGGCCAAATGACTAAATACTGTTTATTTGGTCATTCTGCCCAGGCAGAATGCAGGTCACCCAGATTAGGGCTATCTTTAGGTCAACTTGGTTTGGTTTTATGGGCATGGTTTCTTCACCAAAGTTGTGCCATTATGTGTCTAGTTTCATTTCCAATTGGCCTTGCACAAATTGAACCTCTACAACTCCAGTTATTGCTGCCCAAAGCAGCTGGACTCATGCTTAGTCCTAGTCACCAAGGGCAGCCATACTAACCTCAATTCCCACTACAAATCACTTCATTTCTTGTTTACACATAACCAAATGGTCACTAATTGACCATTAAAACTTACTTTCACCAACACATGAACAAGATCCAAGTTTTTGTGTCCAAACCCTAACTCCAACAACTAAAATTTTCATACACATACAATCCATAGTTTACAACACCAACATCATGTTCAATGGCAGCCAAACACAAAATTTTAAGAATAAATTGGCACTAACCTTGACTTAGGCACTTTCCAAGGCTTAAAAACTTCACTTTCTTCCTTTCAAATTGCTGCCCAAAGCTTGCTCTAGTGGTAGGGATAATTTTTAATGAAGGCAAGTTAGTGTTTTGAGGTGGTTTAAGGTGGGAATTGAAGCTTTAGTGGAGCTTTCATAGAGGAAAGGGGTGGAAGGGAAGAGACGGCTGGTTTTTTAGTGAGAATGGATGTTGAGTTTTTTTTGGGTTTTTGCTGTATTCTTATCCACTTTTTATTAGTTAATTTAAGTGTTAATTAAATATGATTGGTGGGTAAGTGTTTAATGACATCATATGATGTCATAATTGGTATTTTCTTCTATTTTCTTTTCTTCTCTTCTCTACTCATTTTCAATTTAATTTTTAGCAATATTTATTCACATTTTGTGTCATAATAATTATTTACTTAACTGGACAAGTCGGCCAAAAATCACCTCTGAAGGCAAAATGACCAAAATGCCCTCCGTTTGGCTTAACAGACCAAAATTGTCTATACCGATTGAAAAATTTTCCTAAGTATTTTCTTGGCATTCTAATGCCATAGGAACCTCAATGACCCTTCTCTGGAGTTCCAAAAATTATTTTATGAATTTTTCCTCGGGTCTAGGGCTCCTAGTTGCAAGAACCGCAACTTCTTACTTGGTTACCCATCGCTTGGGCACCGGCTCATTTAACTTGGTTGTATTATTTCTAAAATTTTTCCTAAGTTTTTCTTATTAATATTTAATTTAATTATGGTTCCTCACTTTAGTTTAAATATTTTTCCAGACGTTCTAGCTGTCCGGACCGACACTGGTCTCCGGAACAGTAGAATGTACGGAGTTGCTACAGGGAGGGTGTTACAACTCTTCCCCTCTAAATTAAATTTCGTCCTCGAAATTTACCTGATGCAAACAGCTGAGGAACTGTTGCCTCATCATCTCTTCACTTTGCCAAGTTGCCTCCTCAGTGTTGTGGTGCCTCCAAAGCACTTTCACCAGTGGAATCTGCTTATTTCTCAACTCTTTCACTTCCCGAACCAGGATCCATATGGGTTCTTCTTCATATGTCAAATCCGGTTGTACTTCAATTTCTTCCATGGAGATGACATGTGAAGGATCTGAACGGTATCTTCTTAACATAGATACGTGGAACACATTGTGGATCTTGTCCAGCTCTGGTGGTAAAGCTAGCCTATAGCCCACTAAACCCACACGTTCAAGGACTTCATATGGGCCAATGAACCTAGGGCTTAACTTACCTCTTCTTCCAAACCTCAGTACCTTCTTCCACGGTGACACCTTGAGGAACACTTTATCGCCAACTGTGTATTCTATTTCTTTTCTCTTTAGATCAGCATAAGATTTTTGTCTGTCTGAGGCAACCTTTAGATTGGCTTTGATTATCTTTACCTTCTCCTCAGTTTGTTTTACCAGGTCTAGCCCTACCAGTTTATCTTCACCCAATTCAGTCTAGCACACTGGAGTTCTATATTTCCTCCCATACAGTGCTTCATACGGGGCCATTTGGATACTAGCTTGGTAGCTATTGTTGTATGCAAATTCTACCAGTGGAAGGTATCTATCCCAACTTCCCTCAAACTCAATGACATAACTCCTCAGCATATCCTCAAGGACCTGGCATATATTTCATGTTATTATTATCATTTCAGTTCAATATTTGTATTAGTTCGATTGGTTTCAATTGCTTACCTGGATTATTCTTTCTGATTGCCCATCCGTCTGAGGATGGAAAGCTGTGCTGAAGTGGAGTTGTGCACCCAAGGATTCATGCAATTTCTTCCAAAATCTAGATGTAAACCTTGGGTCTCGATCAGATATGATGGAAAGTGGAATTCCATGCAGTCTAACTATCTCACTGATATACAATTCTGCTAACTTCTCCAGTGAGTAGTCAGTCCTAACTGGCAGAAAGTGTGCTGACTTTGTCAATCTATCTACTATCACCCATACTGCATCATGCTTTTTCTGGGTGAGAGGTAAACCACTTACAAAATCCATGGTGACCCGATCCCATTTCCATTCAGGTATGCGTATAGGCTGTAGCAAACCCGATGGAACTTGATGTTCTGCTTTGACTTGCTGACATGTCAAGCATTTAGTCACATAGTCAGCTATGTCCTTCTTCATACCAGGCCACCAATAATGAAGCTTTAGATCATGATACATTTTTATACTTCCTGGGTGCATAGCATAAACACTAGTATGTGCCTCTTTCAGGATATTGGCTTTCAATTCCCCATCATCTGGTACACATAATCTTCCTTTGTAGTACAGAAACCCATCTGTTTTCACTTCATAGTCAGTTTCTTTCCCTTCTAGGATTTTGCTCATAATAGCCTTTAGCTTCTCATCTACCTTCTGCCCATCTAAAATCTGCTGTAGCAGGTTTGGCCTCACTTGCAACTCAGCCAAAATAGCTCCATCTTGAGCCAAAGATAGAGGGGTATTCAATGAACTCAAAGCTGTGATGGATTTTCTACTCAAAGCATCAGCAACTGCATTTGCCTTCCCAGGATGATAGTCAATCACACAATCATAGTCCTTCAGGAACTCAATCCATCGCCTCTGTCTGAGGTTAAGCTCCTTCTAGGTTGGCAAGTATTTCAGACTTTTATGGTCTGTGTAAATGTAGCACTTTTCACTATACAAATAGTGCCTCCATATCTTCAGTGCGAAGATAATTGTTGCAAGTGCTATATCATGGGTAGGGTAATTCTGTTCATGTGGCCTTAGCTGCCTAGAAGCATAAGCGACCACCTTCCCCTCTTACATCAATACACACCCTAACCCATTATGCAAGGCATCACTGTAAACCACAAAGTCCTTTCCTGACACTGGCTGTGTTAACATTGGTGCCTCTATCAACATAGCCTTCAACTTATCAAAACTGGTCTAACACTTGTCATTCCAGTCAAATCTGACATTCTTGTGTAACAACTTAGTCATTGGAGCAACAATTAAGGAAAATCCCTTCACAAATCTTCTGTAATACCCAGCTAGCCCCAAGAAACTTCTGACCTCAGTTGTATTCCTGGGAGGCTTCCATTCCATCACTGCTTCTATCTTTTTGGGATCCACTCTAATCCCACCAGCTGACACTATGTGTCCAAGGAATACAATCTCATTCAACCAGAAGTCACACTTGGACAACTTAGCATACAGCTTCTTTTCTCTCAGGGTTTGCAGAACAATCCTCAAATGCTCATCATGTTCTTCTCTGGTCTTGGAATACACCAAAATATCATCAATAAAGACCACTACGAAGTGATCTAGGTATGGATGGAAGATACGGTTTGTCACACCTTACCCCTCTGTAAGGCATAACATGATCCCGTAAAATACTTAATGAACTACTGAACTTCACCTACCGATAACTCATTAAGTACCCTACAAGGGATTTTAAAACAATTTTCTTACATTTTGGAAGTGGTGAGCATTTTGGTAGGAATTAAAAACTATTTATTCAAAGCTTAAGGACTAGTAAAAATTTTTGTGCATTTAAATTTTGCCGCAAATTTTATAAAAATTTTGACAGAGTTTTCTCTGTATTTTGAGAAACCAGTTCTTCAAATACCTGTAAAAAGCACTTCCAAACATATTTCACAACTCCCAACCACCAATAATTCTCAAATCAACTCAATCAAGGCACTTCAAATAATTTCACAATACAAATCAAGATTTCTCATCTCAAAGTATTTAATATCTTCATTTACAAAACATAAAGTAGAAAATTCATGTTTACAAATATTAAATTCTGAAACAAACCCAAAATAATATTATTACAATTTATTTACAAGCTCAATTTACATTGATACTTATGACATTCTGATTTACATCAAAATAACCATAAGGGTATAAAACAATACGTACAAAAGCTTGATGTGATCTTCAACTCGATGTGACTCACTCTGCTGCTTTTTCCTTGCTCTTATCTGCGACAGTAAATTAAACTATCGCTGAGTATAAACATACTCAGTGGTGCACAATAAAACTTTAAAATGCGATACATAAATCATTTATTGATGAAACATAATTTGAATACTTCACAATCACATTTCACAAATATCAAAGCTCATAACAACTCATTTTGTCAAATAATATATTAAACAACAGTTTAGTCAAACAATTGCGTAAACACGGTGTTGCCAAAGTCGTACACAACTTAAGCCATGACACAAAATTTCCGATCAATGCCGTGTTGTACACCACGACAAAGCAATCTCAACCCCATTAATCGAAACCAATGAGGAGGTGGCTAGCTAGCTAATGAGTACTCATCCGATCTACAACCTCAATCGGCAAGCCGAGAGGGAGGAAAATAAACGATCTCAACCCCATAAATGGAGGAGGAAATGTGATACTGTCATGCTAAGTGTGAACATAAAATCCATTTCAAACATTTCATTCAAATATTGCATACAAAAATCAAATCAATTTCCAAAGTTATAATTTGATCACAAGGTGGCAACACAAAAGTTCATATGTTCATAATGCATGCTAAATCAATTTTTCAAGAGTAAAATGCTTAAATAGGGTTTATTGTGCACAAACCTCGGGCAGTCGCCTATTGGCCTTGACTCGACCCCTCGGGTTCTGTCGGTATTCTTTTCCACTGAAACATGAAATTTTACAATGTTTCAGTACTAGAACAAAATAAATCCAAAATAAACTTAGCTTCACATTTACCTAGCTCTAACGTGTTAAATTCGCGTTCTCGAAATTTTGTGTTTCGGGTTACTATTCACTGCACTATTCAAGTCAATTAGTTGACTTTCTAAGGCTTAATAGGTATGGGAACTCCAACTTCACCCACATACCACATTTTGGTCATTAAACTTGTTGGTTTTGGTCATTTTCTCAAAACTTAGGTCATTTTGGCAAAATTGCCAATTTTCGGTTTTGGTTCTCCGAAGTTGCACTATTCCATTGGTCGATCTACTGTTGGAATTTGACGAAACTTCCTTCATAGAAAATGTTCCTTATTGTCTTAAGTGTATTCTCATTTTTGGATCACCTCAATCGGAGTTTTGTAGCTCAAGTTATGGCCAAAATAAGTTTCTTGTTCACGTGCTTTGTTCATCTGCAATTTAGGTGCTGTCAGATTTTTGGTCCAACTTTGGTCAATAATTTGATCAAGTTAAGTTCATAATCTGGTCTCACTTTCTTCATATGAAATGTTGTACTATGTCTTAGGTTTCCATCGGTTCAAGAATCGCCTAAATCCGAGTTTTCTAGAGGGAGTTATAGCCATCCAAACCTTGCTGCTCAACTGAAAATTCTGCAGAGTTTCAGTACAGTACTTTTAACTTTGCTCAATGATTTGAATGAGTTAATGGCCTAATTTGAGTTGGTGTTCTTCATGAAAGTTTTAGGTCTATATCATATCTAATTGCTGGTAAAATTTCAGGTCAATTTGACCTACCTAGCTCGAGTTATGACCAAATGAACAGTTACTATTCATTTGGTCAGTTTTGGTGCAGGGCAGCCTGCAATCAATTCACTTTGGTCAATTGTTTCACCAAGTTTTGGTCAGTTTTTGGTCATGGTTCCTTAATGAAAATTGTGCTCTTTTATCTCTACTTTCATCTCCAATTGGTGGCATATCAATTGGACTTGTAAAATTTGAGTTTTGGTCCTTCAAAGTGGGTTTGGTCATGCTGCCAGCAGCATGACCATTGACCTACGAATTTAGCTAAATTTTCCACCATTTCCATACAATTTATTTGGTCCTAATTGATCATTATTTCATGTCACAATAGGTTAAACATGCCATTTATGCATTTCTCCAAATTTTGGTCCATAAACCCTAGCATTGAAACCTTAATCTCACTAACTCTTGCATTTAACTACTTCTAATAATTTTAATGTTAATCATTTCACTAAGTAAAGCTTCTAAACTCACTCAATTGCATCATATTCATGCAAACCACAATCCTCTCAAGCTGCCCAAAATTTCAATTTAATTCTTTCCCCATATTTGTTTCATTTAAATCAAGTTATTAGCTCACTTAATTACCTAAACATGCATTTGAATGGAAAAGTAACAATTTAACATACTAACCTTTTGTTAAAGCTTCAAAACCCTATCTTTTATTCTTCTTTCTTTCTTTCTTTCTTGCTCAAACTTCCTTTCAAGTGAAATCAACAAGGTTTAAGGTTGGTAAATAAAATTTCTAGGTTGGGATTTAGGGTTCTTCAAGCTCAAAATGAGCTTTAATGGTGATTTAAGGTGAGAGAGATTTGGGAGAGGGAAGGGAGGCGGCAAATGAAGAAGAAGAAGAAGTGATTTTTGTTTTTCTTTCCTTTTACACGTTTTTGCTTATGAAAGACCACTAAATCCAAATTAATTAATTCAATTTATTAATTTAGTTATGACATCATGCATGATGTCATAACTTTTGACTTTTCCAACCTCTTTCCTTTTTTTTTTTCTATTTATTTATTTTTTTTTCTATTATTTCTTTAATTTAATTCTCGATTCTGAAATTTTCTTTTCTCCGATTTTATTTGTGATTAGGTCGGGAGTTAGCTCTCGGTCAATTGACCAAGCGCCCCTCGTAGGTTCATCGGTTTGCAAATAATCAAATATTTCTTAGGCTCCACGACCTAATTATTTGGTAGCTTAACAGTTCTTTTCGTGGTTTTCTCTTTTCCACTTTGTGTTCATGAGGTCCTAAGGACCATGGCGTCACTTTACGGTTGAAATTTGAGTTTAAAGCGACTTGTGATGCGTTCAGGAGGTCACTCATCGTTGTGACTCTCGGCTCGTTTAACCTCTTATGTTCTGTTTTTCTTATTTATAGTTAACTAATTAAACATTACTAATTATTTGTGTTTATGGCTTCTCAAATTGTCTTAGGTATGGCTCTAATCCCAATAATTGTCGGATGACAGGTCAAGACGAGTGAAATATACCGAGCTATGCAAGCGGGGTGTTACAATTCTCCCCCTTAAATAAATTTCGTCTCGAAATTTTACACAGTATCAATGTGCGAATAGGCTGTGAGTCTTTGTCTCCTCATGTCCTCCTCTCGTTCCCAAGTAGCCTCGGCCCGAATGATGGTTCCATGACACTTTTACCAGCGGTATCTGCTTGTTCGTAGTTGCTTCACCTCATATGCGAATCTCTATGGGTTCTTCTTCATATGTGAGTCTGGATTCACTTCAATTTCCTCTCTTGGTAGTACATGAGATGGGTGATCGATACCTCCTCAACATAGACACATGGAAGACATTATGTATCTTCTCCAACTCGGAGGTAGTGCCAACGATAAGCCAAAGGACCCACTCTCTCGAACCTCATATGGCCCAATGAAGCGAGGACTCGGTTCCCCTTTCTACGAATCTCATAATTCTCTTCCAAGGAGAAACCTTGAGGAAAACTTTCTCACCCTTTGCATACTCAATATCCCTTCTTTTCAAATCAACATAGGACTTTTGTGATGCGATGCGACTTTAAGTCGATCTCGATCTCCTTGATTTTCTCTTGATCTGTTGAACAATTTGGTCCGATCATCTTTCTTTCACCCACGTCATCCCAACACAACGGGGTTCTACATTTTACGCCATACAAAGCTTCATATGGAGGCATCCCAATGCTTGATTGGTAGGCTGTTGTTGTAAGCAAACTCAATCAAAGGCAAGTGTGTATCCCAAGCGCCTCAAACTCAATCACACAAGCCCGTAGCATATCCTCCAAGATCTGAATTACCCTCTCGGTGGCCATGCATGCGTGGATGGAATGCGATCTTGAAGTTCAATCTAGTTCCTAGGGCTCTCTGAAGACTACCCGAATCTAGAAGTGAACCTAGGATCTGCATGCGTCACGATAGATACTAGCACTCCATGCAATCTCACAATCTCATCGATGTACAACTTTGGCCAATCTGTCCAAGCGTAGTCCATTGATTTGTGAGAAAATGAGCGGAACTTGGTTAGTGCATCAACAATGACCCAAAGCGCATCATGACTCTTACGTGTCCTCGAAAGTCCCATCACAAAATCCATTGTTATTCTTTCCCATTTCCATTAAACCTTTGGTAGTGGATGTAACAACCAGTGGGTACTTGATGCTCTGCCTTTACTTGGCGACAAGTTAGGCATTTGGACACAAACTCGCCACATCTCTCTTCATACCCATCCACGGTAATGCTCCTTTAGCCCTCTATACATTTTTGTACCACGAGGTGCATGGCAAAAGGAGACTCATGTGCTTCCTTCAAAATGATCGCCTCAAATCAACATCATTAGGAACACACATTTTGCCTTGGTGTAGCGATAAACCATCATCTCGATTGAGAACTACGGTTTCTTGCCTGTAGAACTTCTTCCAACGACCGATACCTTTCATCATTACGGCGACCATTACGATCGATCAATCAACACTTGTACATGCCATGCAAGCTGTATCGCCCCTCATCATTAATCTCTAAATTGGCATGTAAGGATCTCACCTCATGTATCAAAGACAAAGGAGTAACCCGTAGACTTGCCATAGTCTTGCGACTTAAGGCATCAGCCACAACATTAGCTTTCCCTGGCTGATAGTCTATCAGACAATCATAGTCTTTTATCAATTCTAACCATCTCCTCTGTCTCAAATTCAACTCTTTACGGGTGCCCAAATACTTCAAACTCTTATGATGCTGTAAATGTAACACTTCTCCCCATACAAATAATGTCTCGGATCTTAAGAGCAAACACAATAATGCAAGCTCCAAGTCATGTGTTGGATAATTCCTCTCATGCGGTTTTAGTGGCGTGATGCATAGGCAATAACATTTCGATCTTGCATCAACACAACCTAACCCATTGTGAGAAGCATCGCTATAAAGCGTGTACTCTTTACCCGGAGTAGGTAAAGTTAGGACTGGAGCCTCTGTCAAACATCTTTTTAATTCATCAAAACTTTGCTGGCATTTATCCGTCCACTGAAATTTCACATCTTTTCTAAGTAGCTTAGTCAATGGAGATGCCAATATGGAGAATCCCTTCACAAATCGACGGTAGTATCCAGCTAACTTGACTGCGAATCTACGTGACATTTTTGGGTGGCTTCCAGTGGGACGACTTCAATCTTGCTAGGATCTACCTTAATGCCCTCTTCGACACTACATGCCCCAAAGGATATCTCCTTCACCAAAATTCACACTTGACAATTTGGCATATATTGTTTCTCCCTCAAAGTTTGCGGTACAATCCATGAGATGTCTATCATGCTCTTCTGCATTCCTCGAATAGACTAATATATCATCGATAAATACCACCACAAATTGGTCGAGGTATGGCCTGAAAATAGTGTTCATCAGATCCATAAAAGCAGCCGGAGCATTGGTTAACTCGAATGGCATGACTAGAAATTTATAATGGCCATAGCGGGTTCTAAAGCGGTTTAGAAATACTACGCTCTTGTACTTTGGTGATAATAACACGATCTCGAGTCAATTTTGGAGAATCTGTTTGCACCCCTCAAGCGATCAAATAAATCATCAATACGGGCAATGGGTATCATTCTTTATTATCACCTTATTCAACCGCCGATAGTCAATGCATAACCGAAGAGTGCCATGCTTCTTCTTTACAAATAACACTAGCGCTCCCCAAGGTGAAACACTAGGACAGATAAAGCCCTCATCAAGCAGCTCTTGCAACTGCACTTTCAATTCTTTTAGTTCTGCTGGTGCCATTCTGTATGGCGTTATGGAGATTGGGTCCACACCAGGCATAACATCAATTTCAAACTGCACTTCTCTTTCTGGAGGTAATCCTGGCAATTCTTCAGGAAATACATCCGGAAAGTCACATACAGTAGGAATGTCCTCCAATCTTGGACTCCCCACTTGGGTGTCTATCACATGTGCCAAGTCGCCTCACACCCTTTTCTAATCATTTTTACGGCGGTCTGGTGAAATGATGTTTGAAGGCAATAAGCATCTCTCCCCATGTATTACTACATCACCATGCGAGGAGATCAAAAGTGACTGTCTTGATCTCTGATCAATCATGGCGTGATGCCTGGCTAACCAATCCATGCCCAAGATAATGTCATAATCTCTGAAGGGCATTTCAATTAAGTCTGACAGGAAAATATGTCCTTGGATCACCAAAGGACAATCTCTATATAGCCTATTTACCCTGACCTCCTGGCCTAATGGACTAGTTACTAGCACATCATAGTCCATTGGTACACACTGAATAGCAGTAGAACACATCATACTAGCACTAACATACGAATGTGTGGAGCCGAGGATCAAATAACACATGCACATCTTTGTCAAGGATGGAGAAATTACCGGCTACAACATCGATGTTTGACCTCTTCCCTTTGACGCATGGTATATACTCTAAGCCCAGTGCGCCCTTTGGATCTTTGGTGGTTAACGGTGCTCGACTTCGGGGTGTTACGGGACCCCTACCTGCCTCTGCCTCTAGCGGTGGCGTGACCCTGCAGGTGCGAGAGACTTGGTGATCCTTCAGATGTAGTGAAAGACCCAGACCGGCGTGGACTAGTGCAATCCTTAGCGAAATGTCCGCTTCCTCCACAGTTAAAACATGCACCAGTAGCCTTGAAACAAACCCCACCATGTGTTCTACCACACGTTTCACACTGCCTGAGCTATAGAGATCCTCGGGGTGCTGCTTTGGTCTGTGACTGCAGGGGTGGTCTTTGGCCAGAAAATCTGCCTCTGCCTCTACAGGAGCTAGATCCCCCAAACTGTTTCCTTTCCCAGAACCACTTCCAGCTGTTTATTCAGTAATCTTTTCAGTTTTCTCTTTCTCTTGTGAACCCTTCTTCACTGCCCCTTCTGATTCTATCCTTTCTAATTCTAGGGCCTGTGAGATCAATTCGGCAAAATTCTGATGTTTGAATCCCACAACTTGCATTCTCGGACTCTGTCTTATGACCTCAAACCTCTTGCATCTGTCTGCAGGGGTGGAGACTAAGCTTCGACATAGTGGCTTAGTCTTGAAAAATCTCTCTCATATTCTCTGATTCGGTTCCCTTGTTTCAAACTCAAGAATTCTTGCAACTTCATGTCCACATATGCATCGGGAACCCATTTCTGTCGGAACTCCCTCAAGAAGTCTGACCAGGTTAACACAGGTGGCTCCACCAGGCTGTGGGGGATGGTCTTCCACCATTCATAGGCATCCCCATGTAATAAGGAGACAGAATACTCAAACTTCATTTCTTACGTACTGCTGCAGCTTTCTAAAAACCCGTTCCATTCTTTCCAACCAGCATTGCTTCCAGTGGATCCACAGTGCCTTTAAACTCGGTGGCCCCAAATTTCATCAGTTTTTCATATTGCCGAGCTGAGGGCTGTGGTTGTGCTGCGGGTACTGGCATTTGAGCTTGGGGTGGCACATTACCCGCCATTTGCTGAAAGAAGGCAGCCATCTGCTGCATAAATTGAGCAGGAAACTGCGGTCTTTGGGCGAGGCCGGAGTGGTGACCCACTCACGTGCAGGTCTTTGGGGCTTCCTTGAACCTCGGCCTCAGCAGTTGTTCTTGAATGATCTCCTCCTTCCATTTCGTTTTTCACAATTTTCTACTTCCTGAGATCAAACACAAGGAGGTTGACCTCCGTTAGTGCATATTCATGATGTAAATATGTCATATGTATCAATTAAAGACTCTTGAGCAGTTGTACTTATCAATAAAATGTTCATACACAGTCAAAATTTATTCAAAAACCATGCTCTGATACCACTAAAACATGTCACACCTTACCCCTCTGTAAGGCATAACATGATCCCGTAGAATACTTAATGAACTACCGAACTTCACCTACCGATAACTCATTAAGTACCCTACAAGGGATTTTAAAACAATTTTCTTACATTTTGGAAGTGGTGAGCATTTTGGTAGGAATTAAAAACTATTTATTCAAAGCTTAAGGACTAGTAAAAATTTTTGTGCATTTAAATTTTGCATAAATTTTATAAAAATTTTGTGAGTTCCCTCGTATTTTGAGAAACCAGTTCTTTAAATACCTAAAAGCACTTCCAAACATATTTCACAACTCCCAAACACCAATAAGTCTCAACTCCACTCAAGCAACGCACTTCAAATAATTGCACAAGACAAATCACGATTTCTCATCTCAACGTATTTAATATCTTCATTTACATAAAATAAAGTAGCAAATTCATTTTTACAAATATTAAATTCTGAGAAACAAACCCAAAATAATATTATTACAATTTATTTACAACTGCTCAATTTACATTGATACTTATGACATTCTGATTTACATCAAAATAACCATAAGGGTATAAAACAATACCGTACAAAAGCTTGATGTGATCTTCAACTCGATGTGACTCACTCTGCTGCTTTTTCCTTGCTCTTATCTGCGATGATAAATTAAACTATCGCGAGTATAAACATACTCGATGGTGCACAATAAAACTTTAAAATGCGATACATAAATCATTTATTGATGAAACATAATTTGAATACTTCACAATCACATTTCACAAATATCAAAGCTCATAACAACTCATTTTGTCAAATAATATATTAAACAAGTTTAGTCAAACAATTGCGTAAACACGGTGTTGCCAAAGTCGTACACAACTTAAGCCATGACACAAAATTTCCGATCAATGCCGTGTTGTACACCACGACAAAGCAATCTCAACCCCATTAATCGAAACCAATGAGGAGGTGGCTAGCTAGCTAATGAGTACTCATCCGATCTACAACCTCAATCGGCAAGCGAGAGGGAGGAAAATAAGCGATCTCAACCCCATAAATGGAGGAGGAAATGTGATCTTTGTCATGCTAAGTGTGAACATAAAATCCATTTCAAACATTTCATTCAAATATTGCATACAAAAATCAAATCAATTTCCAAAGTTATAATTTGATCACAAGGTGGCAACACAAAAGTTCATATGTTCATAATGCATGCTAAATCAATTTTTCAAGAGTAAAATGCTTAAATAGGGTTTATTGTGCACAAACCTCAGACGAGTCGCCTATTGGCCTTGACTTGACCCCTCGGGTTCTGTCCCGGTATTCTTTTCCACTGAAACATGAAATTTTACAATGTTTCAGTACTAGAACTTAAAATAAATCCAAAATAAACTTAGCTTCACATTTACCTAGCTCTAACGTGTTAAATTCGACGTTCTCGAAATTTTGTGTTTCGGGTTACTATTCACTGCACTATTCAAGTCAATTAGTTGACTTTCTAAGGCTTAATAGGTATGGGAACTCCAACTTCACCCACATACCACATTTTGGTCATTAAACTTGTTGGTTTTGGTCATTTTCTCAAAACTTAGGTCATTTTGGCAAAATTGCCAATTTTCGGTTTTGGTTCTCCGAAGTTGCACTATTCCATTGGTCGATCTACTGTTGGAATTTGACGAAACTTCCTTCATAGAAAATGTTCCTTATTGTCTTAAGTGTATTCTCATTTTTGGATCACCTCAATCGGAGTTTTGTAGCTCAAGTTATGGCCAAAATAAGTTTACTGTTCACGTGCAATCATTCATACTGCAATTTAGGTGCTGTCAGATTTTTGGTCCAACTTTGGTCAATAATTTGATCAAGTTAAGTTCATAATCTGGTCTCACTTTCTTCATATGAAATGTTGTACTATGTCTTAGGTTTCCATCGGTTCAAGAATCGCCTAAATCCGAGTTTTCTAGAGGGAGTTATAGCCATCCAAACCTTGCTGCTCAACTGAAAATTCTGCAGAGTTTCAGTATAGTACTTTTAACTTTGCTCAATGATTTGAATGAGTTAATGGCCTAATTTGGGTTGGTGTTCTTCATGAAAGTTTTAGGTCTATATCATATCTAATTGCTGGTAAAATTTCAGGTCAATTTGACCTACCTAGCTCGAGTTATGACCAAATGAACAGTTACTATTCATTTGGTCAGTTTTTCTTGAGGCAGCCAGCAATCAATTCACTTTGGTCAATTGTTTCACCAAGTTTTGGTCAGTTTTTGGTCATGGTTCCTTAATGAAAATTGTGCTCTTTTATGTCTATTTTCATCTCCAATTGGTGGCATATCAATTGGACTTGTAAAATTTGAGTTTTGGTCCTTCAAAGTGGGTTTGGTCATGCTGCCAGCAGCATGACCATTGACCTACGAATTTAGCTAAATTTTCCACCATTCCCATACAATTTATTTGGTCCTAATTGATCATTATTTCATGTCACAATAGGTTAAACATGCCATTTATGCATTTCTCCAAATTTTGGTCCATAAACCCTAGCATTGAAACCTTAATCTCACTAACTCTTGCATTTAACTACTTCTAATAATTTTAATGTTAATCATTTCACTAAGTAAAGCTTCTAAACTCACTCAATTGCATCATATTCATGCAAACCACACTCCTCTCAAGCTGCCCAAAATTTCAATTTAATTCTTTCCCCATATTTATTTCATTTAAATCAAGTTATTAGCTCACTTAATTACCTAAACATGCATTTGAATGGAAAAGTAACAATTTAACATACTAACCTTTTGTTAAAGCTTCAAAACCCTATCTTTTATTCTTCTTTCTTTCTTTCTTTCTTGCTTAAACTTCCTTTCAAGTGAAATCAACAAGGTTTAAGGTTGGTAAATAAAATTTCTAGGTTGGGATTTAGGGTTCTTCAAGCTCAAAATGAGCTTTAATGGTGATTTAAGGTGAGAGAGATTTGGGAGAGGGAAGGGAGGCGGCAAATGAAGAAGAAGAAGAAGTGATTTTTGTTTTTCTTTCCTTTTACACGTTTTTGCTTATGAAAGACCACTAAATCCAAATTAACTAATTCAATTTATTAATTTAGTTATGACATCATGCATGATGTCATAACTTTTGACTTTTCCAACCTCTTTCCTTTTTTTTTTTCTATTTATTTATTATTATTTTTTCTATTATTTCTTTAATTTAATTCTCGATTCTGAAATTTTCTTTTCTCCGATTTTATTTGTGATTAGGTCGAGTCGGCTCTCGGTCAATTGACCAAATCGCCTTGCGTTCATCGGTTTGCAAATAATCCAATATTTCTTCCGCTCCGACCTAATTATTTGGTAGCTTAACAGTTCTTTTTCGTGGTTTTCTCTTTTCCACTTTGTGTTCATGAGGTCCTAAGGACGCGGCGTCACTTTTTACGGTTCGAAATTTGAGTTTAAAATGACTTGTGATCGTTCAGGAGGTCACTCATTGCTGTGACTCTCGGCTCGTTTAACCTCTTATGTTCTGTTTTTCTTATTTATAGTTAACTAATTAAACATTACTAATTATTTGTGTTTATGGCTTCTCAAATTGTCTTAGGTATGGCTCTAATCCCAATAATTGTCCGAACTGACACCGGTCACCGGAACAGTGAAATATACCAGGCTATGCAAACGGGGGTGTTACACGGTTCATAAGGTCCATGAATATCGCTGGTGCATTTGTTAGGCCAAAGGGCATCAATAGGAACTCATAATGCCCATATCGGGTCCTAAATGCAGTCTTTGGCACATCTGCATCCTTCACCCTCAACTGATGATACCCTGATCTGAGATCAATTTTGGAAAATACTCCTGCTCCCTTCAACTAATCAAATAGATCATCAATTCTAGGCAACGGATATTTGTTCTTCACAGTCACTTTATTCAACTGCCGATAATCGATGCACAACCTTAAATTCCCATCCTTCTTCTTTACAAACAGCACTGGAGCTCCCCATGGTGACACACTGGGGCATATGAACCCCTTATCCAGCAACTCATGTAACTGGATTTTCAGTTCCTTCAATTCTGTGGGCGCCATCCTATAAAGAGCAATAGAGATTGGTACTGTACTCGGCAATATCTCAATAGCAAATTCAACTTCCCTTTCTAGTGGCAAGCCAGGCAATTCTTGAGGGAACACATCTGGAAAGTCTCTTACTGTGGGTATGTCACATAGATCTGGCTTAGCCTGCCTAGTATCCACCACATGTGCTAGGTAGGCTTCACAGCCTTTTCTCATCAGTTTTCTTACAACTGTAGCCGAGATGACATTGGACAAGAAATCTGTCCTTTCCCCCACAACTGTAATCTCATTACCCTCAGGAGTTTTCAATGAGATTCTCTTCATTTTACAATCAACCATTGCCTGATGACGTGACAACCAGTCCATTCCCAAAATCATGTCAAACTCATGGAAAGGCAACTTAATTAGGTCTGCCAAGAATTCATACCCCTGAATCCTTAACGGGCAACCTTTGTACACTTTGTTCACCATTATACTGTGGCCCAATGGATTAGTCACCAGAATGTCTTGGTCACTCTCCCCTACCAGCATCCCCCTTTCTACGGGTAAGTTGATGCAGATGTATGAATGAGTGGATCCTGGATCCACCAATGCATGCACAGATGTATTGTAGAGGGAGAACGTACCCCTGATGACATCCAGGGCATCTTGCTCCTCCTGAGCTCTCATGGCATAGGCTCTAGTAGGTGGTACGCCTCGTGGCCTCTCTGCTGGCTCGAGATCTGAGCCTGCGTGATGGTTCCACCGCCTTTGATTTGCAGTTTCCTACCCCTTTGTGGTGCGAGAGCAGTGCATGCGCTTTTGTTGGAGCAGTTGTAGCAGTTCTGCATGGACAGTTCCTCAGTTGATGCTCTGTCGACCCACACCTTAAGCACGCACCAGTCACTGTCCAACACTCCCCCTTATGCCACTTCAGGCAATGTGGACATGCAGAAGATGCTAGGGCTGGTCCCCTGAACCTCGTCCCTGGAGAGCTGCCCACTGATGGTGTGGACTGACCTCTCCTAGGGGTGAACTATGGCCTGGGCCCTTAGGTCTGACCCTGACTTTGTGGTTGACCTAAACTCTGTGCAGGTGGACCTTTAAACTTCTTTCCAGGTGTAAGAGATGAACTAGACTGACTTGGGCCCCTCTTCTGCTATCTCTCTCTTCTGGTCTGCTCACTTATTCTAACCTTTTCAACTTTTATTGCAGCTTCCACTAACTTAGTGAAGTCTATAATTCCCAAGGCAATAATCATGATCTTTATATTATCATTTAATCCCTCTTCAAATCTCTTACACCTCTCAGCTTTATTAGGGACTATCTCCCTTCCATAGCAGGTCAGTCTGACAAATTCCTTTTCATACTCGGCCATTGTTAGCTGTCTCTGCCTCAAGTTAATGAACTCTCTTCTTCTCTCTTCCAGGTATACACTACCCACATATTTCTTCTTGAATTCTGAAAGGAAGAAGTTCCAAGTTATTAGTTCTAGTTGCACTTCACTAGACACTGTATCCCACCATTGGTAGGCATTATCTTGCAACAAAGATACAACAGCTTCTAGATTTTGTTCAGGAGTGCAGTTCATTTGTTTTAAAACTCTACCAGTTCTGTTCAACCAATTTTCGGCTGCAACATAATCATCTTCTCTCTTGCCAAAGAAATCCACTGCTCCAAATTTTCTTAGTCTTTCCAGGTGTGATTTCTGCGGTGGAGGTGGTGGTGGTGGTGGCATTACCCCAACCATTTGTCTGAAAAACTCGGCCATTTGCTGAAACATGGCCTGTGGAGGCTGAGCAGGCTCTGCTGGAGCTGGCGGAGCAGGTTCTCCCCTACCCTCAGTCTCAGCGGCTGCAGGTGGAGCATAACTCTCCACTTCCTCCTCAACTGCCCTCTGAGATGTGGGGTTCATATCCTAATCAAAATAACAAAGACAAACAGATCTGCATTAGTGTCACCTCGACTCTTACAAATGCAATGCATGGTATGGACTCAATCTAGGCCCAGAAACACCTAAACCGTGCTCTTATACCACTAAATGTGACACCCCTTACCTGTCTACAGCATAACTGAGTAAGATATGTCACACAGTGTACCGGAACACCATATTTCATTTCAATCATTTTTTTATTCTTTCTTAATATATTTCTAATGGTTATGAAGTGCAATTTGTGAAATATAACTCATTTAAGTCATTTATTGAAATTATAAATTTATTTGAGGTTCTAAAAATTTTATAGAAAATCCGGCAGAGTACCGACTAAAAATGGAGAAAACAGTTCTTCGAAACCTGTGAAAAACACTTCCAATAATCATTTCCAATCATTCTCAAACTTCAATAACCATCAACATGGTCTCAACATTAGCAATCATTTCAAGTTCTCAACATTAATCCGCAATTTCATTCAAATTCAAAATCAACTAAAATTTCATGAAGATATTCTCAAATTATATTAATTAACAAAATTCTTCAAAATATATACATCAACATATGATTACATAAATTTACTATTTACATGAGTTCATAATTTACAAGTCACAAACTACTACCTATTACAAAATGCAAAAACATAATTTCAAAAGGGACCTAAAGGTCCTACCACTAATGCACTGTAGATGAGAGGTGACTCTGACTCTAGGCAGATCTGTGACCTCACCCAGTCTGTGGTCTGCTGGGCTCTCTGTCTGTCTCTCCAGAACCAACGCGTGGCAAAAAGCGACACGCTAAGCAATAATGCTTAGTGGTGCTAATAATAAAATAAAAAGAACTAAAAGGAAATAAATATGCAGTGAGTGTATTGATGTCTCATGCAGTCAAATTTTTGATAATTATTGGTAGTCTTATTTATTTGGTACTTGTTATATTCATTATTTCATTAAATTTATCAACTTTCATTTTTGGTTGCCTAAGTAACCTATACTGGATGACTAGACTGGATAAATGGATAAACTGGCACTGGGTATCAAGTACCTCGGGCCGTCACACCATTAGTCACATATGTGTCTCCCGGTGTGCAACAGAGCAGCTAATAAGCTATAATAACATTAGGCACAAGGCCAAGTCTCAACACAATGTCAGGATGGCTAAAAGCCATGAAATCACAGAATGGCATAATGCCATGTGCAGTACTGCTAACTGAACCCTATTGGCATGCCAACCTATCCAAACCAATCTTGCTAGGTGTACTAGGGCATGTTATACTCTTAATTTATACAATTCTTGAAATTTAAGTTTAGGTATTACTATTGATTCCATTAGTCAACAAAAATGTAGACTTTTGCATAGATAATAGGTACATTAGTTTTAATACTACCAACATACCACATTTTGCATTCTAAAATTGTTAGTATTGGTTGCCAATACCATTTCTAAGCTTAATATTAATTGTTCAAAATTTTCAGATTTCAAGCTTTGTGTTTACTGTTCCATTAGTCATTTTTGCAGTGGGAATTTGGCAAAGTGATCAACATGAAAGTTGTTCCTTTCTTTGTCTAGTTAGATTTCTTTTTTTGAATCACTCAATTTGAAGTTTTGTAGCTCAAGTTATGACCCAAAAACCACAATTGGCCGGATTACAAATTTTCCAGATTTTCTGGACTGACCAAATCTACAATATTTTGAGCAGTGACTGCAGGTCACTTTTTGAATATGTTATGATCATAATTTGGGTTAGGTTTTTTCTTGAAAGTTCTAGGTATATATCTCAGCTTGTTTTTTTATAAAATTTCAGGTCAATTGGACCTTTCTACACTGAGTTATGGCCAAATGACTAAACACTGTTCATTTAGTCATTTTACCCAGGCAGAATGCAGGTCACCCGGATTAGGGCAATCTTTAGGTCAACTTGATTTAGTTTTATGGGCATGGTTTATTCACCAAAGTTGTGCCATTATGTGTTTAGTTTTATGTCCAATTGGCCTTGCACCAATTGAACCTCTACAACTCCAGTTATTACTGCCCAAAGCTGCTGGACTCATGCTCAGTTCTGCAGTTCACCAAGGGCAGCCATACTAACCTCAATTCCCACTACACAAACCACTTCATTTCTTGTTTACACATAACCAAGTGGTCACTAATTGACCATTAAAACTTACTTTCACCAAAACATGAACAAAATCCAAGTTTTTGTGTCCAAACCCTAACTCCAACAACTAAAATTTTCATACACATACAATCCATAGTTTACAACACCAACATCATGTTCAATGGCAGCCATACACAAAATTTTTAGAATAAATTGGCACTAACCTTGACTTAGGCACTTTTTAAGGCTTAAAAACTTCACTTTCTTCCTTTCAAATTGCTGCCCAAAACTTGCTCTAGTGGTAGGGATAATTTTTAATGAAGGCAAATTAGGGTTTTGAGGTGGTTTAAGGTGGGAATTGAAGCTTTAGTGGAGCTTTCATGGAGGAAAGGGGTGGAAGGGAAGAGACGGCTGGTTTTTTGGTGAGAATGGCTGCTGAGTTTTTTTGGGTTTTTGCTATGTTCTTATCTACTTTTTATTAGTTAATTTAAGTGTTAATTAAATATGATTGGTGGGTAAGTGTTTAATGACATCATATGATGTCATAATTGATATTTTCTTCTATTTTCTTTTCTTCTCTTCTCTACTCATTTTCAATTTAATTTTTAGCAATATTTATTCACATTTTGTGTTATAATAATTATTTACTTAACTGGACAAGTTGGCCAAAAATCACCTTTGAAGGCGAAATGACCAAAATGCCCACCATTTGGCTTAACAGACCAAAATTGTCTGTACCGATTGAAAAATTTTTCTAAGCATTTTTTTGGCATTCTAATGCCATAAGAACCTCAACGACCCTTCTTTAGAGTTTCAAAAATTATTTTATGAATTTTCTCTCGGGTCTAGGGCTCCTAGTTGCGAGAACCGCAACTTCCTACTAGGTTACCCATCGCTTGGGCACCGGCTCATTTAATTTAGTTGTATTTTATTTCTTAAATTTTTCCTAAATTTTTTTTATTAATATTTGAGTTAATTATGGTTACTCACTTTAGTTTAAATATTTTTCCAGATGTTCTAGCTGTCCGGATTGACACTGGTCACCAGAATAGTAGAATGTACGGAGTTGCTACAGGGAGGGTGTTACATGATCACTTTGCCAAAACTGTCCTGGTGACAAGTTCTCAAGTTTCAGGGTAGTTTCAGAATCCAGGCAGAATTTTGGACTCACTTTGTCTAGCTAATTTGGGTAGGTGAGAGTCATAATTTGGCTTCATGTCCTCTATATGATTCGTTCCCCTATGTCTCAAGATTACACAGATTTAAAAATCACTCAATTTGGAGTTTTGTAGAGTAAGTTGTGCTCAATTAAGTATGTACTATTCGTTTGGTCAGTTTTCCAGATTCCAGTTTTGCATTGCCAAATTCTACCCCTAATTGAGGTATTTCCGGTCATTTTTAGGTCAAGTGTTCTTTATGAAAGTTTTAGCATATTGTCTTAGGTTTCATTTCCCATTAGTTTCACATCAATTGGAGTTATGTAGCTCAAGTTATGAGCAAATAACTCCACTAGACTCAAGCTATCTAGATTCAGCACTTGAGGCACCACATTAATTCACTTGATTTCCCCTCCAAATCTTTAATGTTTTTTAACAAATGCACACCAAATTTTCATAATATAACCGTATTAGCATTAAATATGATTCCTACCATGAAAACCCTTAGTGCACAAAAACCCTAATTCCCATCTTTCAATTTCAATCAATTTTAAGTTCCTAATCATGCTTACGACTTCATTCAAGGCTAGGAATCAAATTAATTGCATCAAATCAAGGCTTAATTTAGGGTTTTCTCTTGATTTCTTATGGTAATTATGGGAAAAAAATCAAGGGTTTAGAAGCTTGAATTGAATAAAAATGGAGAGTGAGGGGCGGCACAACAAGGAAGAAGAAGAAAATGATGGTGAGTGATATATTCAAATGGATACTTATCTTCTCATTAGTCAATTTTGTCTTATATTAAAAATATCTAAATTAATTATAATTATAAATTTATTTATAATTATAACAATTCAATAATTCCTCCTATGTCCCTCATTAATTTTCATACTTATTTCACTTAATTAAAATCCTTTCTAATGTATCAATCTTACTCATTGTAATTGACATTTTAGTCAAAAGTCAACTCTTCAAGTGAACTGACCAAAATGCCCTGTTAGTAGTATGTCCTAGAGCACATCATTTAGTATGTATCTTGTACATATTTTATTAATAAAAGACAATTTCACTTTTCCGTTTACATAATGTATTTATGTGTAATAGAAAAGGTCCACTGATATTTTGTTAGAAATTCTATTCTTAAGTTGTTAAGAATATGAGTGACAGTATTTCTAGCACAAAGTATCATAAATTGGTTCATAATTGAGAATACTTCATGTTATTAGTATGCCCTAGAGCATATCATTTAGTATGTATCTTGTACATCTTTTATTAATAAAATGCATTTTCACTTTTCCGTTTACATAATATATTTATGTGTAATAGAAAAGGTCCATTGATATTTTGTTAGAAATTCTATTCTTAAGTTGTGAAGAATATGAGTGACAGTATTTTGAGTATAAAATATCATAAATAGGTTCACAATCGAGGATACTTCACAATAAGGACATGACTTATCCAGAAAGATTATAATCATGTTTGCTTGCAAGTTATTCATATGAGATGTAAATAAGATGGAATGGTGAGTCTCATGTCATATAACAAACATGATAGGCACTTATACATGATAAGTAGGCCGAATTAGTGGCACTTATGATAAGTACACGGAGTTTACTCTTGTCAATGCATTATCATAAATCATATCAGTGCATATAATCCTTAGACCTGAGATAGCATAGTTATCTTGTATATAGGTGGTTTGAGTTTGATACTGCTTTCATACTTGTACTGTGTATGGGTATATGGACATATGTTGGCTCCTACTAGTTATATATGGAGCTAGGTGTTGATCAAGATGAAATCTATTTCTCTAAGTAAATAGGGATAAAATCATATGTTCATTTAATTGTTCTTGATGTTTCAAGTTCCTGGCCAGGACAGCTAGATTTAATAAGAAAAGAGTTTTTGATGAGAAAAATCTTTTAATCAAGAACTAGAATTAAAAGAGAACATAATATTCATAGCAAATGGGGTTTGACATAAACCATAACTCCTGCTCGAATTGGGATTTTGTAACAGAGAGATTCTAGTGCATAGTAACATATGATTATAGGTTCATTTAAGATAAACCTTATTACTAATTGGGTGGCCATGACATGCTATGCTAGGTGTTAACCATGGTTTATGAGGTGCATAAAATGATTTAGAGAAATCATTTATGGTAAGAAAGAGTTCTGATGATATTAAGAGTTGATATCATGCTTCATTGTCAATTAGTGATGAGCCTAGTAAGTCACACACATACACAAGTAATCACTAAATTAAATATGATTTAATTAATTAATTAATTAAAGAGTTTAATTGATTAATTAAATAGGTTTGGTTTGTAATTAGATTGCAAAGTCCTTAGCATGGCTTGAAACCAAATCTAGGTTATTGGATATATAGTATAAGTTAAATTTATAGTTAAAGTGTTTAAATATGAATTTAATTAATGAGAAATTAATTAATAGTGATTAATTAATTAATTTATATTTGATATAAATTGATTAGAAGAAGAAAAATAATTATTTTGGGTTGAGAACTCAAAATTAAGACACAGGGGTATTTTGGTCATTTCATAGGGTAACATGTGGCACCATGAGATGGTGACACACGGCACTACACATAAGCTAGCCATATGTCTTTTAATCATGTAAGATGATCAAAGTCAAGATTAAATATAGTTTTGACATTTGGCACAATGTAATTGGGTCAATTAAACCTAGAGCTAATCAAAAGGTGACATGTGGCAAGGGTTTTAAGTGGTGACCTAGCTATATAAGTGTAAGGATGAAAGAACAAAAACACAAGCTGCTCATTCTCTCTTTGTGCCGCCACCCTTGGCAGCCATCCTTTCTCTTCTTCTTCATCTCTTATCAATTCAAAGAGATTAGACAACAATATCTTGAATTAAAAATACTAGAAATCGTTTCTAGTGCCCTGTTTACATCTGTAATCTATTAAAAGGTAAAACTTGATTTTCTAATTCATAAAAAAAGCTTTAGAAGCTGTTCAAGGGCTGCCATAGGTGATCTTGGTGTGGACAAGCTAGAGAGACAACATCTAGTGTCCTAGACGTATCCCAAAGGTGTCAAATACACTGCAGTGCATCAAGAGGTTAGTGAACTTGTTCTCGATCTAATCTAGGGTTCTAACAATTAATCTAATTAATTCTAAAATCTTAAATGGAAAATGTAGATTAAAAAATATATTAAAAGAGTTTTAATATGCTGTTTATCATTGAAATCAAATAGATAAAAATGAATCTTGCATGATGCATGTGACCCTGGATGAAAAATTTTAAATTTCAATAATCTAAACTTGTGATTTTCATGCTTCCGCTCCTTTAATTGGTATCAGAGCCACTATATTTGCCATTTAGATTGTTGATTATATGATTTAATTGTGTGGTTTGATCATGAGATGATAGATCCATTGCTGGTTGGACCAACAAAGATGGCGGCTCGATGAACTACACCACCATGCGCATGGTTTGATTCATTCAACCATGCGCATGGCTGTTTGGGTATGTTTGTGGGCTTTGTTCCAAGGCCCATAATTAGGCCCATGACTAATTAAAGTGTTTAATTAGGTATTTTAATCACACAATTAAATTTTAATTTAGATCTGAATTTTAATATTTATTTGAATGTGATTCAAATCTGAATATTTAAAGTTGTTTGAATGTGATTCAAATATGAATTTTTAAAGTTGTTTAAATCATATTCAAATCTGAATTTTTAAAGTTATTTGAATGTGATTCAAATCTGAATTTTAAAAGTTGTTTGAATATGATTCAAATATGAATTTTTAAAGTCGTTTGAATATGATTCAAATCTGAATTTTTAAATTTATTTGAATGTGATCAAATCTGAATTTTTAAATTTGTTTGAATCATCTTCAAATCTAGATTTTTAAGTTGAATATTAGATACTGAATTTGATTTAAGTATGTATGTTTTATTTAATTGTTAAATAGTGATATGCATGATGGATGATCATGGACTATAAAAGACCAATGTGATTAGATTTATTTCTTTTATGTTTTCTTTAGGTTGTAAATTAATTATTTTATTTTATTTTATTTTTGGGCATGTATTATTAAGGTTGTAATAATTTTGGGTTGTAATTTCATTTATTTAGTTCTTGTAAATTTGCCTTGGTATGCCAAGGATTACTATGTAATTGGATTGCAAGAAGATTAAGGAGGTCAAGAGCATTAGTGGGACCGGAGGGAGGAATTCAAGATCAAGTGTTAATTATGTACTCCTTCAGCAACTCTTGTAAAATGAATGAATAAAATGCACCAAGGAATGCCTTGATTCAATTCTTGGTGGCTCAGAATTGAATCCCTTAGAAAGTCCATGATCATACCATATTTATTATTATCCATGAATGCATGAGATGTATGGGAATGTATGCAATTATATGATATATGCATGCTAATTGGATAATATGCAAAGTGAGACCATAATAGTAATTAGGATGACCACAAAATCTTCCAAACAAACGATTAAGTTGGATATGCTATAATTAAAGTAATTATAACATGGGCCCTCTATTGGGGCAATTATTTTAAGAAATTCTAAATAGTTACATATGATACAATTAATTTAAGAGATTTTCTTAAGAATAATTGTTAAGTATGAGATGTTGTAACTATGTAAATGGTTTGGTGGCCAATAATGGATGTGCCTGAGGACATTAAAATTATTTGCATGTTTACTGGCTCAATGGGATCAACTTAACTAATGCAAGATAAGTCAATAATGGATGTGCCTGAGATTTTGAGCATTAGGGGCTAGGTAAAGGATTGAACCTCACATGAGATGTGATGGGCAAGGAGTTGCTCACTTATAATTTATTGTAATTCCAATAATGGATGTGCCTGAGGATGATCAATAGGATTATAAGAATTCAACCATCCACTAGAAATCCATCCAACTAGGATTTCCGTTTTCTACTTTGGAAGTGTAGGATTCGCTATGTTAGTGGGAGGACCAATTTGATTAAAAGACCATAATCATTTTGGTTAATTACATGTTGCATTTACTAATTAATCTGATTATTTTCTGTAGTTAATTTTCTGATAATAATGAGCACAGAACAACCACCATCATCCAATATACTTGCAAGCATCCTTGATCACTTTTGGTTGACAGGACCTAATTTATCTGATTGGCTAAGAAATTTAAAACTTGTCCTGAACCTTGAACATATAGGATATGTTCTAGACTCAAATGTTCCTGGTCCTTTACTTCCAGAGGCCACTCAAGAGGAACATGAAACTTTGGACAAGTGGAAGGAGCATGATATGAGAGCTAAGTGTTACATGATTGCTTCCATGAGTAATGAGTTACAGAAGTAGCATGAGAACATGCAGAGTGCGAGTGAGATCCTCCTTCACCTATAAGAGTTGTATGGTGAGCACAGCAGAAATGCTAAGTATGAGATATCTAGACAGCTATTCCGCGTGAGGATGTTTGAGGGACAGAATGTTGGGGATCATGTCCACAAGATGATTCGGCTGATTGAGCAGCTGGAACATCTTGACTTTAACATGGATTTCCAATTGCAAACGGATTTGATCCTTCAGTCCCTTCCTGAGTCATTTGTTAATTTTGTAACAAATTTTCATATGACTAAACGGGAATGCACCTTGGCTGGTTTACTCAACATGCTAGTTATTGCCCAAAAGAATATGCTGGGCAATAAAGGAAAAGAGGTAGCTTTGATTGCATCTTCTTCTATTGGAAAGTCCAACAAGAAGAAGGGCAATAAGAAAAAGAAATCTCAGATTCTTGGTCCTTCCAAGAATAGCTAAACAAAAAGGGAGGACTAAAGCTGATGGAGGCAAAGGAAAGTGTTTCCACTGCCGGAAGGATGGGCACTGGAAAAGGAACTGACTAGAGTATCTTGCTTTTCTGAAGAACAAGAAGGATACACCTTCGGAAGTTATGTCTATATCTTGTTATTTAGATTCTGATGATACTCATAGTTCATCTATAACTTGGGTTTTAGATACTGGTGCCAGTTCTCACATTTCTTATGATATGCAGGAACTAACAAATAGTAGCAGCTTGCGTTCTCGAGATGTTAGACTCCAGATTGGCGACGGCTCAACTGTTGAAGCTTTAACCATAGGATCTAAATCTTTTTACAAGCCTGAACATGTTTTGTGTTTGGATAATATTTTATATGTACCTGATGCTTTTAAGAACATCATTTATATATCTAGTTTGACTAGAAATGGCTATGAATTTCAATTCACAGATGATGTTTGCAATATTTATTTTGGAAATAAATATGTTGGTTCGGGTTATATGAATGATGGTCTTTATTATTTGGATAATAATGACAAACACAAAATGAATGCAAGAGATCTAAATGAATGCAATGCCATGGTGAAAATCAACTCAAGTTCAAAATATATTTGGCACTTAAGGTTAGGTCATGTTGCAAAAGATAGGATTACAAAACTGGAGAAAATGGGGATTTTATCTTCATTGGGCTCTGATCCTACTCCAACTTGTGAATCTTGCCTTCAGGGCAAAATGACTAGATCACCCTTTATAGGACAAGGGCTAAGAGCTGAAAATATTTTGGAGATAGTGATGTACGTGGTCCATTTAAAAAAATGCCTATAGGTGGTTTTCATTATTTTATTACCTTTACTGATGATAAATCAAGGTTTGGGTATTTGTATTTGATGAAATACAAACACGAATCCTTTGAAAAGTTCAAAGAATTTAAATCTGAAGTAGAAAATCAAACAGGAAAGAGTATTAAAGCTCTTCGATCAGATCGTAGAGGTGAATACTTGAGTACTGAATTTGATGAATACTTGAGACAGCATGGCATTGTTTCCCAGCTGACTCCTCTAGGAGCACCATAGCTGAATGGTGTATCTGAAAGGAGAAATCGTACCCTATTGGATATGGTACGTAGTATGATGAGTTATACTGATATGCCAATCTCCTTTTGGGGATTTACATTAGAATCAGCTTTGCATATTCTGAATAGGATTCCATTAAAATCAGTATCTTCTACACCTTTGGAGATATGGCATGGATGAAAACCAAGTTTTAAGCATGTTAAGATTTGGGGTTGTTCAGCTTATATAAAAAAGCTGAACACTGATAAATTGGAAACCAGATCAGAAAAGGGTTGATTTGTTGGATATCCAAAAGATAGTTTTGGATATTATTTTTATTTGCCTACATCACAAAAGGTTATGGTAAGTAGAGATGCCACATTTCTTGAACAACAATTTGTTCAAGAAGGAGGCAAAGGAAGGTAAATAGAGTTAGAATTGGAGAATTCTGACCAACCACCAGATCAGATGGATATAGATCCATCTAGTCAACCTACACCTATTAATGAAACATTTACACCTGTTCCTTGTAGAACAACCAAGGTATCTCACCCACCAGTGAGATATGATTTCCTTCATGAAGAAGAACAAGAGTTGTTCACTCATGAAGAAGTTGATCATGGAGATGATCCACTTACCTATGAAGAAGCTATATCAGATATAGACTCTTCCAAATGGATTGATGCTATGAAATCCGAGATTGATTCCACGTATAAGAATCAAGTTTGGGATCTTGTTGACCCACCTGAAGGTATTGTACCTATAGGGAACAAATGGGTTTTCAAAAAGAAAATTAGTTCTAATGGAAAGGTAGAGGCCTATAAGGCAAAGCTAGTTGCGAAAGGGTTTCGCCAAAGGTAAGGAATCGACTATGAGGAGACTTTCTCGCCTGTTGCCATGCTTAAATCAATTAGGATTCTATTAGCAATAGTTGCATACTATGATTATGAGATTTGGCAGATGGATGTCAAAACAGCTTTTCTCAATGGATACATTGAAGAAAACATGTTCATGGAACAACCTAGGGGTTTTGAATCCCAATATTGTTCACAGTATGCAAGCTAAAGCGATCCATTTATGGGTTGAAATAAGCTTCGAGGAGTTGGAACATCCGTTTTGATGAAGCCATTAAGTCATTTGGTTTTATCAAAAATGAGGATGAGCCATGTGTATATAAGAAGGTTAGTGACAATGCTATCACTTTCCTTGTCTTATATGTGGATGACATACTGTTGATGGGTAATAACACAGGTATGTTGACAACTGTAAAGGTATGGTTGTCAAACACATTCTCCATGAAAGACTTAGAGGAGGCAATCTATATTCTTGGTAGTCGCATCCATAGAGATAGAGCAAAAAGAATAATTGGTTTATCCCAAAGTCTCTACTTGGAAAATGTGTTAAAGAGGTTTAACATGCTTGATTCCAAGAGAGGATTGTTACCAGTGAGACATGGTATCCACCTTTCTAAAGAGATGTCTCCAAAGACACCTAAAGAAAGAGATAAAATGGCCAAGATTCCATATGCTTCGGCTATTGGAAGTTTGATGTATGCAATGATGTGTACTAGGCCGGATATCGCATATGCTGTTAGTTTGACTAGCAGGTATCAATCCAATCCAGGTTTAGAACACTGGATAGCTGTCAAGAATATCCTTAAGTACTTGAGAAGAACTAAGGATTTATTCTTGATATATGGAGGTGGAGACTTACAATTGGATGGTTATACTAATTCTGATTTTCAGTCAGATATCGATGATAGAAAGTCTACCTCTGTATATGTGTTCATTTATAATGGAGGTGCAATCAGTTGGAAGAGTTCCAAGCAGTCATTTGCAGATTCCACTCTCGAGGTGAGTATATTGTTGCATCGAATCGCAAAGTCGCTGTTTGGATAAAAATGTTCATGGCAGAACTTGCAGTAGTTCCTTCCATTGAGTCAGTAGTTCCACTTCACTATGACAATAATGGAGCAGTCATACAGGTTAAGGAACCCTGGTCTCACCAGAAATCCAAACACATAGAAAGGCGCTACCACATTATCAGAGAAATAGTTGGACGAGGCGATGTAGCCATGCAAAAAATAGCATCAGCTGAAAATCTAGCTGATCCATTTACCAAGCCTATGTCACAGACTCAGGTAGACCGACATCTTGAGAAGATGGGTCTAAGATATTGTAATGAATGGCTCTAGTGCTAGTGGGAGATTGTTAGTAGTATGCCCTAGAGCATATCATTTAGTATGTATTTTGTACATCTTTTTATTAATAAAAGGCATTTTCATTTTTCCGTTTACATAATATATTTATATGTAATAGAAAAGGTACATTGATATTTTATTAGAAATTCTATTCTTAAGTTATTAAGAATATGAGTGACAGTATTTCCAGTACAAAGTATCATAAATAGGTTCACAATCGAGGATACTTCACAATAAGGACATGAGTTATGCAGAAAGATTGTAATCATGTTTGTTCCCAAGTTATTTATATGAGATGTAAATAAGATAGAATGGTGAGTCTCATGCCATATAACAAACATGATAGGCACTTATACATGACAAGTAGGCCGAACCAGTGACACTCATGACAAGCACATGGAGTTTACTCTTGTCAATACATTATCATAAATCATATCAGTGCATATAATCTTTAGACCTGAGATAGCACAGTTATCTTAAATATAGGTGGTTTGAGTTTGATATTGCTTTCATACTTGTACTGTGTATGGGTATATGGGCATGTGTTGGCGCCTACTAGTTATATATGGAGGTAGGTGTTGATCAAAATAGAATCTGTTCCTCTAAGTAAATAGGGATAAAATCCTATGTTCATTTAATTGTTCTTGATATTTCAAGTTCCTGGCCAAACAGATAGATTTAATCAGAAAAGAGTTTCTGATGAGAAAAATCTTTTAATCAAGAATTGAAATTAAAAAAGAACTAATATTCATAGCAAATGGGATTTGACATAAACCATGACTCCAGCTCGAATTAGGATTTTGTAATAGAGAGATTCTAGGGTAAGGTAACATATGATTATAGGTTCATTTAAGGTAAACTTTATTACTAATTGGGTGGCCTTGGCAAGTTATGCTAGGTGTTAACCATGGTCTAAGAGGTACCTAAAATGATTTACATAAATCATTTATGGTAAGAAAGAGTTCTAATGATATTAAGAGTTGATATCATGTCTTATTGCCAATTAGTGCTGAGCCTAGTAAGTCACACACATACACAAGTAATCACCAAATTAAATATGATTTAATTAATCAATTAAAGAGTTTAATTGATTAATTAAATAGGTTTGATTTGTAATTAGATTGCAAAGTCCCTAGCATGGCTTGAAACCAAATCTAGGTTATTGGATGTATAGTATAAGTTAAATTTATAATTAAAGTATTTAAATATGAATTTAATTAATGAGAAATTAATTAATAGAGATTAATTAATTAATTTATATTTGATATAAATTGATTAGAAGAAGAGAAATAATTATTTTGGGCTGGGAACTCAAAATTATGACACAGGGGTATTTTGGTCATGACACAGGGGATGGTTACACATGGCAATACATATAAGCTTGCCATATGTATTTTAATCATGTAAGATGATCAAAGTCAAGATTAAATATAGGTTTGACACTTGGCAACGTGATTGGGTCAATTAAACCTAGAGCTAATCAAAAGGTGACATGTGGCAAGGGTTTTAAGTGGTGACCTAGATATATAAGTTTAAGGATGGAAGAACAAAAACACAAGCTACTCATTCTCTCTTTGTGCTGCCACCCTTGGCTGCCATCCTTTCTCTTCTTCTTCATCTCTCATCAATTCAAAGAGATTAGACAACAATCTCTTGAATTAAAAATACTAGAAATCGTTTCTAGTGCCCTGTTTACATCTGTAATCTCTTAAAAGGCAAAACTTGATTTTCTAAGTCATAGAAAAAGCTTTAGAAGCTGTTCAAGGGCTACCATAGGTGATCTTGGTGTGGACAAGCTAGAGAGACAACCTCTGGTGTCCTAGATGCATCCCAAAGGTGTCAAATATACTGCAGTGCATCAAGAGGTTAGTGCACTTGTTCTTGATCTAATCTAGGGTTCTAATAATTAATCTAATTAATTCTAAAATCTTAAATGGCAAATGTAGATTAAAAAATGTATTAAAAGAGTTTTAATATGCTATTTATCATTGAAATCAAATAGATAAAAATGAATCTTGCATGATGCATGTGACCCTAGATGAAAAATTTTGAATTTCAATAATCTAAACTTGTGATTTTCATGCTTTCGCTCCTTCAATTGGTATCAGAGCCACTATATTTGCCATTTAGATTGTTGATTATATGATTTAATTGTGTGTTTTGATCATGAGATAATAGATCCATTGCTAGTTGGACTAACAAAGATGGCGGTTTGATGAACTACACTACCATGCGCATGGTTTGATTCATTCAACCATGCGCATGGCTGTTTGGGTATGTTTGTGGGCTTCATTCCAAGGCCCATAATTAGGCCCATGACTAATTAAAGTGTTTAATCAGGTGTTTTAATTTCACAATTAAATTTTGATTTATATCTGAATTTTAAAAGTTGTTTGAATGTGATTCAAATCTGAATTTTTAAAGTTGTTTGAATGTGATTGAAATCTGAATTTTTAAAGTTGTTTAAATCATATTCAAATCTAAATTTTTAAAGTTGTTTGAATGTGATTCAAATTTGAATTTTAAAAGTTGTTTAAATATGATTCAAATCAAAATTTTTAAAGTTGTTTGAATATGATTCAAATCTGAATTTTTTAATTTATTTGAATGTGATTCAAATCTAAATTTTTAAATTTGTTTGAATCATATTCAAATCTGGATTTTTAAGTTGAATATGAGATATTCAATTTAATTTAAGTATGTATGTTTTATTTAATTATTAAATAGTGATATGCATGATGGATGATCATGGACTATAAAAGACCAATGTGATTGGATTTATTTCTTTTATGTTTTCTTTAGGTTGTAAATTAATTAATTTATTTTAATTTATTTTTGGGCATGTATTATTAAGGTTGTAATAATTTTGGGTTGTAATTTCATTTATTTAGTTCTTGTAAATTCGCCTTGGTATGCCAAGGATTACTATGTAATTGGATTGCAAGAAGATCAAGGAGGTCAAGAGCATTGGTGGGACCAGTGGGAGGAATTCAAGATCAAGTGTTGATTATGTACTCCTTCAGCAACTCTTGTAAAATGAATGAATGAAATGCACCTAGGAATGCCCTGATTCAATTCTTGCTGGCTCAGAATTGAATCCCTTAGAAAGTCCATGATCATACCATATTTAATATTATTAATGAATGCATGAGATGTATGGGAATGTATGCAATTATATGATATATGCATGCTAATTGGATAATGTGCAAAGTGAGACCATAATAGTAATTAGGATGACCACAAAATCTTCCAAACAAATAATTAAGTTGGATATGCTATTATTAAAGTAATTATAACATGGGCCCTCCATTGGGGCAATTATTTTAAGAAATTCTAAATAGTTGCATATGATGCAATTAATTTAAGAGATTTTCTTAAGAATAATTGTTAAGCATGAGATGTTGTAAATATGTAAATGGTTTGTTGGCCAATAATGGATGTACCTGAGGACATTAAAATTATTTGCATATTTACTGGCTCAATGGGATTAACTTAACTAATGCAAGACAAGTCAGTAATGGATGTGCTTGAGATTTTGAGCATTAGGGGCTAGGTGAAGGATTGAACCTCACATGAGATGTGATGGGCAAGGAGTTATCACTTATAATTTATTGTAATTCTAATAATGGATGTGCCTGAGGATGATCAATAGGATTATAAGAATTCAATCACCCACTAGAAATCCATCCAACTAGGATTCCGTTTTCTACTTTGGAAGTGTAGGATTCGATAAGTTAGTGGGAGGACCAATTTGATTAAAAGACCATAATCATTTTGGTTAATTACATGTTGCATTTACTAATTAATCTGATTATTTTCTGCAGTTAATTTTCTGATAATAATGAGCACATAACAACCACCACCACTCAATATCCTTGCAAGCATACTTGATCGCAATAGGTTGACAGGACCTAATTTATCTGATTGGCTAAGAAATTTGAAACTTGTCCTGAACCTTGAACATATAGGATATGTTCTAGACTCAAATGTTCCTGGTCCCTTACCTCCAGAGGCCACTCAAGAGGAACATGAAACTTTGGACAAGTGGAAGGAGCATGATATGAGAGCTAAGTGTTACATACTTGCTTCCATGAGTAATGAGTTACAGAAGCATCATGAGAACATGCAGAGTGCGAGTGAGATCTTCCTTCACCTACAAGAGTTGTATGGTGAGCATAGCAGGAATGCTAGGTATGAGATATCTAGACAGCTATTCCGCATGAGGATGTCTGAGGGACAGAATATTAGGGATCATGTCTACAAGATGATTCGGCTGATTGAGCAGCTGGAACATCTTGACTTTAACATGGATTTCCAACTGCAAACGGATTTGATCCTTTAGTCCCTTCCTGAGTCATTTGGTAATTTTGTGACAAATTTTCATATGACTAAACAGGAATGCACCTTGGCTAGTTTACGCAACATGCTGGTTATTGCCCAAAAGAATATGCTGGGCAATAAAGGAAAAGAGGTAGCTCTGATTGCACCTTCTTCTGCTGGAAAGTCCAACAAGAAGAAGGGCAATAAGAAAAAGAAATCTCAGATTTCTGGTCATTCCAAGAAAATAGCTAAACAGAAAGGGAAGACTAAAGCTTATGGAGGCAAAGGAAAGTGTTTCCACTGCTAGAAGGATGGGCACTGTAAAAGGAACTGCCTAGAGTATCTTGCTTCTCTGAAGAACAAGAAGGATACACCTTCAAAAGGTATGTCCATATCTTGTTATTTAGATTTTGATGATACTCATAGTTCATCTACAGCTTGGGATTTAGATACTGGTGCCAGTTTTCACATTTCTTATGATATGCAGGAACTAGCAAATAGTAGCAGCTTGCGTTCTCGAGATGTTAGACTCCGGATTGGCGACGGCTCAACTGTTGAAGCTTTAGCCATAGGATCTAAATCTTTTTACATGTCTGGACATGCTTTGTGTTTGGATAATATTTTATATATACCTGATGCTTTTAAGAACATCATTTATATATCTAGTTTAACTAGAAATGGCTATGAATTTCAATTCACAGATGATGTTTGCAATATTTATTTTGGAAATAAATATGTTGGTTCGGGCTATATGAATGATGGTCTTTATTATTTGGATAATAATGACAAACACAAAATGAATGCAAGTGATCTAAATGAATGCAATGCTATGATGAAAATCAACTCAAGTTCAAAATATATTTGGCACTTAAGGTTAGGTCATGTTGTAGAAGATAGGATTACAAAACTAGAACAAATGGGGATTTTATCTTCATTGGGCTCTCAGCCTACTCCAACTTGTGAATCTTGCCTTCAAAGCAAAATGACTAGATCACCCTTTGTAGGACAAGGGCTAAGAGCTGAAAATATTTTGGAGCTAATACATAGTGATGTATGTGGTCCATTTAAAGAAATGGCTAGAGGTGGTTTTCATTACTTTATTACCTTTACTGATGATAAATCAAGGTTTGGGTATTTGTATTTGATGAAATACAAACATGAATCCTTTGAAAAGTTCAATGAATTTAAATCTGAAGTAGAAAATCAAACAGGAAAGAGTATTAAAGCTCTTCGATCAGATCGTGGAGGTGAATACTTGAGTACTGAATTTGATGAATACTTGAAAGAGCATGGCATTGTTTCCCAGTTGACTCCTCTAGGAACACCACAGCTGAATGGTGTATCTAAAAGGAGAAATCATACCCTATTGTGTATGGTACTTTGTATGATGAGCTATACTGATATGCCAATCTCCTTTTGGGGATTTACATTAGATCAGCTTTGCATATTCTGAATAGGATTCCATCAAAATTAGTATCTTCCACACGTTAGGAGATATGGCATGGAAGAAAACTAAGTCTTAAGCATGTTAAGATTTGGGGTTGTCCAGCTTATATCAAAAAGCTGAACACTGATAAATTGGAAACCATATCAGAAAAGGGTTGATTTGTTAGATATCCAAAAGATAGTTTTGGATATTATTTTTATTTGCCTACATCACAAAAGGTTGTGGTAAGTAGAGATGCCACATTTCTTGAACAATAATTTGTTCAAGAAGGAGGCAAAGGAAGGCAAATAGAGTTAGAATTGGAGAATTCTGACCAACCAACAGATCAGATAGATATAGATCCATCTAGTCAACCTACACCTATTAATGAAACATCTACAGCTGTTTCTCGTAGAACAACTAGGGTATCTCACCCACCAGTGAGATATGATTTCCTTTATGAACAAGAACAAGAGTTATCCACTCATAAGAAGTTGATCATGGAGATGATCCACTTACCTATGAAGAAGCTATATCAGATATAGACTCTTCCAAATGGATTGATGCTATGCAATCCGAGATTGATTCCATGTATAAGAATCAAGTTTGGGATCTTGTTGACCCACCTGAAGGTATTGTACCTATAAGGAACAAATAGGTTTTTAAGAAGAAAATTGGTTCTGATGGAAAGGTAAAGACCTATAAGGCAAGGCTAGTAGCGAAAGGGTTTCGCCTAAGGCAAGGCTTCGACTATGAGGAGACTTTTTCGCCAGTTGCCATGCTTAAATCAATTAGGATTCTATTAGCAATAGCTGCATACTATGATTATGCGATTTGGCAGATGGATGTCAAAATAGCTTTTCTCAATGGATACATTGAAGAAAACATTTTCATGGAACAACCTGGGGGTTTTGAATCCCAAGATGGTTCCAAAGTATGCAAGCTAAAGCGATCCATTTACGGGTTGAAACAAGCTTCGAGGAATTGGAACATCCGTTTTGATGAACTATTAAGTCATTTGGTTTTATAAAAAATGAGGATGAGCCATGTGTATATAAGAAGGTTAGTGACAATGCTATCACTTTCCTTGTCTTATATGTGGATGACATACTGTTGATGGGTAATGACACACGTATGTTGACAACTGTAAAGGTTTGGTTGTCAAATACATTTTCCATGAAAGAGTTAAGGGAGGCAACTTATATTCTTAGGATTCGCATCTATAGAGATAGAGCAAAAAGAATAATTGGTTTATCCCAAAGTCTATACTTGGAAAAGGTGTTAAATAGGTTTAACATGCTTGATTCCAAGAGAGGATTGTTACCAGTGAGACATGAAGGAACGGAAGCGTGAAAAACACAAGTTTATACCATTGAATTCAAAAATTTTCACCTAGGGTCACATGCATCATGCAAAATTTATTTTTATCTATTTGATTTCAATGATAAACAACATATTAAAACTCTTTTAATATTTTTTTGGATCTGCATTTGCCATTTAAGATTTTAAAATTAATCAGATTAATTTTAGAACCCTAGATTAAATCAAGAACAAACACACTAACCTCTTGATGCACTATAGTGTATTTGCACCTTTGAGATGCGTCTTCAGGACACCAGATGTTGTCCCTCTAGCTTGTCCACACGAAGAACACCTATGGCAGCCCTTGAACAGCTTCTAAAGCATTTTCTATTATTTAGAAAATCAAGTTCTGCCTTTTAAGAGATTAAAGATGTAAACAGGACACTAGAAACAATTTCTAGTATTTTTAATTCAAGAGATTGTTTGTTAATCTCTTAGAAAGATGAGAGAAGAAGATGAAGAAGAGGGAAACCTTCTTGGGTGGAGGCACCAAAGAAAGAGGCTACTGGTTGTGTTATTTTCTTTTCATAACAACACTTATATAGCTAGGTCAACACATTAAACCCTTGCCACATGTCACCCTTTGATTGGTTCTAGGTTTAATTGGCCCAATCACATTGTGCCAAGTGTCAAACCTATATTTAATCTTAATTTTAATCATCTTTCATGATTAAAAGATATTTGGCAAGCTTATGTGTAATGCCATGTGTCACCATCTCATGGTGCCACATGTCACCCTTGTGAAATAACCAAAATGCCCCTGTGTCTTAATTTTGAGTTCTTAACCCAAAATAAGTATTTCTCTTCTTCTAATCAATTCATATCAAATATAAATTAATTAATTAATCTCTATTAATTAATTTCTCATTAATTAAATTCATATTTAAACACTTTAAATATAAATTTAACTTATACTATACATCCAATAATCTAGATTTGGTTTCAAGTCATGCTAGGGACTTTGCAATCTAATTGCAAACCAAACCTATTTAATTAATCAATTAAACTCTTTAATTAATTAATTAAATCATATTTAACTAGGTGATAACTTGTGTATATGTGTGACTTACTAGGCTCATCACTAATTAGCAATGAGATATGATATCAACTCTTAATATCATCAGAACTCTTTCTTACCATAAATGATTTCTCTAAATCATTTTATGCACCTCATAGACTATGGTTAACACCTAGCATAGCATGCCATGGCCACCCAATTAGTAATAAGGTTTATCTTAAATGAACCTATAATCATATGTTACCATGCACTAGAATCTCTCTGTTACAAAATCCCAACTCAAGTTGGAGTCATGGTTTATGTCAAACCCCATTTGATATGAATATTATGTTCTCTTTTAATTCCAGTTCTTGATTAAAAGATTTTCTCATCAGAAACTCTTTTCTGATTAAATCTATCTGTCCTGGCCAGGAACTTGAAACATCAAGAACAATTAAATGAACATAGGATTTTATCTCTATTTACTTAGAGGAACAGATTCCATCTTGATCAACACCTACCTCCATATATAACTAGTAGGAGCCAACACATGCCCATATACCCATACACAGTACAAGTATGAAAGCAGTATCAAACTCAAACCACCTATATACAAGATAACTGTGCTATCTCAGGTCTAAAGATTATATGCACTGATATGATTTATGACAATGCATTGACAAGAGTAAACTCCATGTGCTTTTCATAAGTGTCACTGGTTCGGCCTACTTATCATTTACAAGTGCCTATCATGTTTGTCATATGGCATGAGACTCACCATTCTATCTTATTTATATCTCATATAAATAACTTGGGAACAAATATGAATACAATCTTTCTGGATAAGTCATGTCCTTATTATGAAGTATCTTCGATTGTGAACCTATTTATGATACTTTGTACTAGAAATACTATCACTCATATTCTTAACAACTTAAGAATAGAATTTCTAACAAAATATCAATAGACCTTTTCTATTACACATAAATATATTATGTAAACAGAAAGGTGGAAATGCCTTTTATTAATAAAATATGTATAAGATATATACTAAATAATATGCTCTAGGGCATACTACTAATAAGACATGGTATCCACCTTTCTAAAGAGATGTCTCCAAAGATACCTGAAAAAAGAGGTAAAATGGCCAGGATTCCATATGCTTCGGCTATTGGAAGTTTGATGTATGCAACGTTGTGTGCTAGGCCAGATATCGCATATGCTGTTAGTTTGACTAGCAGGTATCAATCCAATCTAGGTTTGGAACACTGGATAGCTGTCAAGAATATCCTTAAGTACTTGAGAAGAACTAAGGATTTACTCTTAATATATGGAGGTGGAGACTTGCAATTAGATGGTTATATTGATTCTGATTTTCAGTCAGATATCGATGATAAAAAGTCTACCTCTAGATATGTGTTCATTTGTAATGGAGGTGCAGTCAGTTGGAAGAGTTCCAAACATAGTACAACTGTATATTCCACTACCGAGGCTGAGTATATTGCTGCATCAGATGCTGCAAAGGAAGCTGTTTGGATAAAGAAGTTCGTGACAGAACTTGTAGTAATTCTTTCCATTGAGTCAGCAGTTCCACTTCACTGTGACAACAATGGAGCAGTCATACAGGCTAAGGAACCCTAGTCTCACCAGAAATCCAAACACATAGAAAGGCGCTACCACATTATTGGAGAAATAGTTGGACGAGGTGATGTAGCTATGCAGAAAATAGCATTAGCTGAAAATCTAGCTGATCCATTCACTAAGCCTATGTCACAGACTCAGCTAGACTGACATCTTGAGAAGATGGGTCTAAGATATTGTAATGAATGGCTCTAGTACTAGTGGGAGATTGTTAGTAGTATGCCCTAGAGCATATCTTTAGTATGTATCTTGTACATCTTTTGTTAATAAAAGGCATTTTTACTTTTCCGTTTACATAATATATTTATGTGTAATAGAAAAGGTCCATTGATATTTTGTTAGAAATTCTATTCTTAAGTTGTTAAGAATATGAGTGACAATATTTCTAGTATAAAGTATCATAAATAGGTTCACAATCGAGGATACTTCACAACAAGGACATAATTTTGAAGGAACGGAAGCGTGAAAAACACAAGATTATACCATTGAATTCAAAGTTTTCACCTAGGGTCACATGCACCATGCAAGATTTATTTTTATCTATTTGATTTCAATGATAAACAACATATTAAAACTCTTTTAATATGTTTTTGGATCTGTATTTGCCATTTAAGATTTTAAAATTAATCAGATTAATTTTAGAACCCTAGATTAAATCAAGAACGATTACACTAACCTCTTGATGCAATCGCAAATGTCTCGCGCTTTAAGATTCGTCTTCAGGACACCAAATGTTGTCCCTCTAGCTTGTCCACACCAAGAACACCTATGGAAGCCCTTGAATAGCTTCTAAAGCTTTTTCTATTAATTAGAAAATCAAGTTCTGCCTTTTAAGAGATTAAAGATGTAAACAGGACACTAGAAGCAATTTCTAGTGTTCTTAATTCAAGAGATTGATGGCTAATCTCTTTGAATTGATGAGAGATGAAGAGAAATAGCTGGAGAGGCTCAAAGTGGCGTGACAAATGAGAGGAGAGGCTACTGGTTATTTTTTCTTTTCATAACCACACTTAAATAGCTAGGTTAACACATTAAACCCTAACCACATGTCACCTTTTGATTAGCTCTAGGTTTAAGTGACCCAATCACATTGTACCAAGTGTCAAACCTATATTTAATCTTGATTTTAATCATCTTACATGATTAAAAAAAACATTTGGCAAGCTTATGTGTAATCCCATGTGTCACCATCTCATGGTGCCACGTGTCACATTGTGAAATGACCGAAATGCCCCTGTGTCTTAATTTTGAGTTCTTAACCCAAAATAATTATTTTCTTCTTCTAATTAATTTATATCAAATATAAATTAATTAATTAATCTCTATTAATTAATTTCTCATCAATTAAATTCATATTTAAACACTTTAAATATAAATTTAATTTATACTACACATCCAATAATCTAGATTTGATTTCAAGTCATACTAGGGACTTTGCAATTTAATTGCAAACCAAACCTATTTAATTAATCAATTAAACTCTTTAATTAATTAATTAAATCATGTTTAAATATGTGATAACTTGTGTATGTGTGTGACTTACTAGGCTCATCACTAATTGGCAATGAGACATGATATCAACTCTTAATATCATCGTAACTCTTTTCTTACCATAAATGATTTCTCTAAATCATTTTATGAACCTCATAGACCATGGTTAACACCTAGCATAGCATGCCATGGCCACCCAATTAGTAATAAGATTTATCTTAAATGAACCTATAATCATATGTTACCATGCACTAGAATCTCTCTCTACATAAAATCCCAACTCAAGCCGGAGTCATGGTTTATGTCAAACTCCATTTGCTATGAATATTATATTCTCTTTTAATTCCAGTTCTTGATTAAAAGATTTTCTCATCGTAAACTCTTTCTCAATAAATCTATCTGTCTGCCAGAACTTGAAACATCAATAACAATAAAATGAAAATAGGATTTTATCTCTATTTACATAGAGGAACAGATTACATAATGATCAAAACCTACCTCCATATAAAAAAAGGAGGAGCAAACACATTCCCAAAAAACCATACATTGTAAAAGTATGAAAGCAGATCAAACTCAAACTACCTATATACAAGATAACTGTGTTATCTCGTGTCTAAAGATTATATGCATCGATATGATTTATGACAAAACATTGACAAGAGTAAACTCCATGTGCTTGTCATAAGTGTCACCGGTTCAAATTTACTTATCATTTATAAGTGCCTATCATGTTTGTTATATGGCATGAGACTCACCATTCCATCTTATTTATATCTCATATAAATAACTTGGGAACAAACATGAATACAATCTTTCCGATAAGTCATGTACTTATTATGAAGTATCCTCGATTGTGAACCTATTTATGATACTTTGTGCTAGAAATATTGTCACTCATATTCTTAACAACTTAAGAATAATATTTCTAACAAAATATCAATGGACCTTTTCTATTACACATAAATATATTATGTAAACGGAAAAGTGGAAATGCCTTTTATTAATAAAAATATGTACAATATACATACTAAATGATATGCTCTAGGGCATACTACTAACAATCTCCCACTAGCACTAGAGCCATTCATTACAATATCTTAGACCTATCTTCTCAAGATGTCGGTCTAACTGAGTCTGTGACATAGGCTTAGTGAATGGATCAGCTGGATTTTCAGCTGATGCTATTTTTCTGCATGGCTATATCGCCTTGCCCAACTATATATCTGATAATGTGGTAGTGCCTTTCTATGTGTTTGGATTTTGGGTGAGACCTTAGTTCCTTAGCTCAGATGATCGCTCCATTGTTGTCACAGTGTAGTGGAACCGGCGACTCAATGGAAGGAACTACTGTAAGTTCTCACACGAACTTCTTTATCCAAACAGCTTCCTTTGCAAAGATCGATGCAAAGAATATACTCACCTCGTGAGTGGAATCTGCGGTTGTGCTCGCTTGGAACTCTTCCAACCGATCGCACCTCCATTACAAATGAACACATATCCAGAGGTAGACTTTCTATCATCGATATCCGATTGGAAATCGAATCGTGATAACCATCCAATTGCAAGTCTCCACCTCCATAAATCAAGAATAAATCCTTAGTTTTTCTCAAGTACTTAAGGATATTCTTAACAGCTATCCAGTGTTCCAAACCTGGATTGGATTGATACCTGCTAGTCAAACTAACAGCATATGCGATATCCGGCCTAGTACACAACATTGCATACATTAAACTTCCAATAGCCGAAGCATATGGAATCCTGGCCATCTTATATCTTTCTTCAGGTGTCTTTAGAGACATCTCTTTAGAAAGATGGATATCATGTCTCACTGGTAATAATCCTCTCTTGGAATCAAGCATGTTAAACCTTTTTAACACCTTTTCAAAGTATAGACTTTGGGATAAACCAATTATTCTTTTCGCTCTATCTCTATAGATGCGAATTCCAAAAATATAGGTTGCCTCCCCTAAGTCTTTCATGGAGAATGTATTTGACAACCATACCTTTATAGTCGTCAACATACCTGTGTCATTACCTATCAACAGTATGTCATCCACATATAAGACAAGGAATGTGATAGCACTGTAACTAACCTTCTTATATACACATGGCTCATCCTCATTTTTGATAAAACCAAAGGATTTAATGGCTTCATCAAAACGGATGTTCCAACTCCTCGAAGCTTGTTTCAACCCATAAATGGATCACTTTAGCTTGCATACCTTGGAACCATCTTGGGATTCAAAACCCCTAGGTTGTTCCATGAAAATGTTTTCTTCAATGTATCCATTGAGAAAAGCTGTTTTGACATCCATCTGCCAAATCTCATAATCATAGTATGCAGCTATTGCTAATAAAATCCTAATTGATTTATGGCAACAGGCGAGAAAGTCTCCTCATAGTCGATTTCTTGCCTTTGGCGAAACCCTTTCGCTACTAGCCTTGCCTTATAGGTCTCTACCTTTCCATCAGAACCAATTTTCTTCTTGAAAACCCATTTGTTCCCTATAGGTACAATACCTTCAGGTGGGTCAACAAGATCCCAAACTTGATTCTTATACATGGAATCAATCTCGGATTTCATAGCATCAATCCATTTCGAAGAGTCTATATCTGATATAGCTTCTTCATAGGTAAGTGGATCATCTCCATGATCTACTTCTTCATGAGTAGACAACTCTTGTTCTTCTTCATGAAGAAAACCATATCTCACTGGTGGATGAGATACCCTGGTTGTTCTACGAGGAACAGCTGTAGATGTTTCATCAACGGGTATTGGTTGACTAGATGGATCTATATCCATCTGATTTGTTGGTTGGTCAAAATTCTCCAATTCTAACTCTATTTGCCTTCCTTTGCCTCCTTCTTGAACAAACTGTTGTTCAAGAAATGTGGCATCTCTACTTATTACAACCTTTTGTGAAGTAGGCAAATAAAAATAATATCCAAAACTATCTTTTGGATATCCAACAAATCGACCTTTTTCTGATCTGGTCTCCAATTTATTAGTGTTCAGCTTTTTGATATAAGCTGGACAACCCCAAATCTTAACATGCTTAAGACTTGGTTTTCTTCCATGCCATATCTCATAAGGTGTGGAAGAAACTGATTTTGATGGAATCCTATTCAGAATATACAAAGCTGATTCTAATGCAAATCCCCAAAAGGAGATTGGCATATCAGTATAGCTCATCATACTACGTACCATATCCAATAGGGTACGATTTCTCCTTTCAGATACACCATTCGGTTTGGCGTTTCGAGGAGTCACCGAGAAACAATGCCATGCTCTCTCAAGTATTCATCAAATTCAAGATCAAATATTCACCTCCACGATCCGATCGAAGAGCTTTAATACTTTTTCTGCTTTGATTTTCTACTTGATTTAAATTCTTTGAACTTTTCAAAAGATTCATGTTTGTATTTCATCAAATACAAATACCCAAACCTTGATTTATCATCGAAAGGTAATAAAATAATGAAAACCCCTCTAGCTATTTCTTTAAATGGACCACATACATCACTATGTATTAGCTCCAAAATATTTTCACTCTTAGCCCTTGTCCAACAAAGGGTGATCTAGTCATTTTACCTCAAGGCAAGATTCACAAGTTAGAGTAGGCTCAAAGCCCAATGAGGATAAAATCCCCATTTTCTCCAGTTTTGTAATCCTATCTTCTGCAACATGACATAACCTTAAGTGCCAAATATATTTTGAACTTGAGTTGGTTTTCACCATGGCATTGCATTCATTTAGATTGCTATACTCGCCGGTGGAAACACTTTCTTCCGGCAATGGAAACACTTTCCTGTTGGTAATGGAAACACTTTCCTGTTGGCGGTGGAGACACTTTCCTTTGCCTTTATCAGCTTTAGTCTTCCTTTTCTGTTTAGCTATTTTCTTGGAAGGACCAGGAATTTGAGGTTTCTTTTTCTTATTGCCCTTCTTCTTGTTGGACTTTCCAGCAAAAGAAGATGCAACCAAAGCTACCTCTTTTCCTTTATTGCCTGGCATATTCTTTTGAGCAATAACCAGCATGTTGAGTAAACCAGCTAAGGTGCATTCCTATTTAGTCAAATGGAAATTTATCACAAAATTCCCAAAAGACTCAGGAAGGGACTGAAGGATCAAATCCGTCTGTAGTTGGAAATCCATGTTGAAGTCAAGATATTCCAACTGCTCAATCAGCCGAATCATCTTGTGGACATGATCCCCAACATTCTGTCCCTCAGACATCCTCATACGGAATAGCTGTCTAGATATCTCATACCTAGCATTCCTGCTGTGCTCACCATACAACTCTTGTAGGTGAAGGAGGATCTCACTCGCACTCTTAATGTTCTCATGTTGCTTCTGTAACTCATTACTCATGGAAGCAAGCATGTAACACTTAGCTTTCATATCATGCTCCTTCCACTTGTCCAAAGTTTCATGTTCCTCTTGTGTGGCCTCTGGAGGTAAGGGACTAGGAACATTTGAATCTAGAACATATCCTATATGTTCAAGGTTCAGGACAAGTTTCAAATTTCTTAGCCAATCATACAGATTAGGTCCTGTCAACCTATTGTGATCAAGTATGCTTGCAAGGATATTAGATGATAGTGGTTGTTCTGTGCTCATTATTATCAGAAAATTAATTACAGAAATAACCAGATTAATTAGTAAATGTATCATGTAATTAACCAAATATGATTATGGTCTTTTAATCAAATTGGTCCTCCCACTAACTTAGCGGATCCTACACTTCCAAAGTAGAAAACGGAAATCCTAGTTGGATGGATTTCTAGTGGGTGATTGAATTCTTATAATTCTATTGATCATCCTCAGGTACATCCATTATTGGAATTACAATAAACTATAAGTGAGCAACTCCTTGCCCATCACATCTCATGTGAGGTTTAATCCTTTACCTAGCCCCTAATGCTCAAAATCTCAGGTACATCCATTATTGACTTATCTTGCATTAGTTAAGTTGATCCCATTGAGCCAGTAATTATGCAAGTAATTTTAATGTCCTCAGGTACATCCAAAATTGGCCACTAAACCATTTACATATTTACAACATCTCATGCTTAACAATTATTCTTAAGAAAATCTCTTAAATTAATTGCATCTCATGCAAATATTTAAAATTTCTTAAAATAATTGCCCCAATGGAGGGCCTATGTTATAATTACTTTAATTATAGCATTTCCAACTTAATCATTTGTTTGGAAGATTTTATGGTCATTCTAATTACTATTATGGTCTCACTTTGCACATTATCCATTTAGCATGCATATATCATATAATTGCATACATTCCCATACATCTCATGCATTCATGGATAAGCAGTAAATATGGTATGATCATGGACTTTCTAAGGGATTCAATTCTGAGCCACCAAGAATTGAATCAGGGCATTCCTAGGTGCATTTCATTCATTCATTTTACAAGAGTTGCTGAAGGAGTACATAATCAACACTTGATCTTGAATTCCTCCCACTGGTCCCACCAATGCTCTTGACCTCCTTGAACTTCTTGCAATCCAATATTACATAGTAATCCTTGGCATACCAAGGCGAATTTACAAGAACTTAAATAAATGAAATTACAACCCAAAAATTATTACAAACTTAATAATACATGCCCAAAATAAATTAAAATAAATTAATTAATTTACAATCCCAAAGAAACATAAAAGAAATAAATCCAATCACATTGGTCTTTTATAGTCCATGATCATCCATCATGCATATCACTATTTAACAATTTAATAAAACATACATACTTAAATTAAATTGAATATCTCATATTCAACTTGAAAATTCAGATTTGAATATGATTCAAATAAATTTAAAAATTCAGATTTGAATCTCATTCAAACAAATTTAAAAATTCAGATTTGAATCACATTCAAACATTTTTTAAAAAATCAGATTTGAATCACATTCAAACATTTTTTAAAAAATCAGATCTGAATTTTATTCAATCAATTTTAAAAAATCAGATTTAAATATGATTCAAACAACTTTAAAAATTCAGATTTGAAACACATTCAAACAACTTTTAAAATTCAGATTTGAATCACATTCAAACAATTTTTAAAATTCTGATTTGAATCATAATTTAATTGTGTGATAAAAATTCTAATTAAACAATTTAATTAGATATAAAATGGATCTTAAATCATACAACAATTGCACATTCACCATCCATTTACCTTTGGACACCATTGTGAAGCATCAACCATGCACACCATGGTGTTCATCATTTGTGCCGCCACTTTGACTTTGCAACCAGCAATAAACTCTTGATCTCATGATCAAACACACAATTAAATCATATAAACATCAATCTAAATGGCAAATATAGTGGCTCTGATACCAATTGAAGGAACGGAAGCGTGAAAAACACAAGATTATACCATTGAATTCAAAATTTTCACCTAGGGTCACATGCACCATGCAAGATTTATTTTTATCTATTTGATTTCAATGATAAACAACATATTAAAACTCTTTTAATATGTTTTTGGATCTGCATTTGCCATTTAAGATTTTAAAATTAATCAGATTAATTTTAGAACCCTAGATTAAATCAAGAACGATTACACTAACCTCTTGATGCACCGCAGTGTTCGCGCTTTAAGATTCGTCTTCAGGACACCAAATGTTGTCCCTCTAGCTTGTCCACACCAAGAACACCTATGGAAGCCCTTGAATAGCTTCTAAAGCTTTTTCTATTAATTAGAAAATCAAGTTCTGCCTTTTAAGAGATTAAAGATGTAAACAGGACACTAGAAACAATTTCTAGTGTTCTTAATTCAAGAGATTGATGGCTAATCTCTTTGAATTGATGAGAGATGAAGAGAAATAGCTGGAGAGGCTCAAAGTGGCGTGACAAATGAGAGGAGAGGCTGCTGGTTATTTTTTCTTTTCATAACCACACTTAAATAGCTAGGTTAACACATTAAACCCTAACCACATGTCACCTTTTGATTAGCTCTAGGTTTAAGTGAGCCAATCACATTGTGCCAAGTATCAAACCTATATTTAATCTTGATTTTAATCATCTTACATGATTAAAAAAAACATTTGGCAAGCTTATGTGTAATCCCATGTGTCACCATCTCATGGTGCCACGTGTCACATTGTGAAATGACCGAAATGCCCCTGTGTCTTAATTTTGAGTTCTTAACCCAAAATAATTATTTTCTTCTTCTAATTAATTTATATCAAATATAAATTAATTAATTAATCTCTATTAATTAATTTCTCATCAATTAAATTCATATTTAAACACTTGAAATATAAATTTAATTTATACTACACATCCAATAATCTAGATTTGGTTTCAAGTCATACTAGGGACTTTGCAATTTAATTGCAAACCAAACCTATTTAATTAATCAATTAAACTCTTTAATTAATTAATTAAATCATGTTTAAATAGGTGATAACTTGTGCATGTGTGTGACTTACTAGGCTCATCACTAATTGGCAATGAGACATGATATCAACTCTTAATATCATCAGAACTCTTTCTTACCATAAATGATTTCTCTAAATCATTTTATGAACCTCATAGACCATGGTTAACACCTAGCATAGCATGCCATGGCCACCCAATTAGTAATAAGATTTGTCTTAAATGAACCTATAATCATATGTTACCATGCACTAGAATCTCTCTGTTACAAAATCCCAACTCAAGCTGGAGTCATGGTTTATGTCAAACTCCATTTGCTATGAATATTATGTTCTCTTTTAATTCCAGTTCTTGATTAAAAAGATTTTCTCATCAGAAACTCTTTTCTGAATAAATCTATCTGTCCTGGCTAGGAACTTGAAACATCAAGAACAATTAAATGAACATAGGATTTTATCTCTATTTACTTAGAGGAACATATTCCATCTTGATCAACACCTACCTCCATATATAACTAGTAGGAGCCAACACATGCCCATATACCCATACATAGTACAAATATGAAAGCAGTATCAAACTCAAACTACCTATATACAAGATAACTGTGTTATCTCAGGTCTAAAGATTATATGCACTGATATGATTTATGACAAAACATTGACAAGAGTAAACTCCATGTGCTTGTCATAAGTGTCACTGTTCGCCTACTTATCATTTATAAGTGCCTATCATGTTTGTTATATGGCATGAGACTCACCATTCCATCTTATTTATATCTCATATAAATAACTTGGGAACAAACATGAATACAATCTTTTTGGATAAGTCATGTCCTTATTATGAAGTATCCTCGATTGTGAACCTATTTATGATACTTTGTGCTAGAAATATTGTCACTCATATTCTTAACAACTTAAGAATAATATTTCTAACAAAATATCAATGGACCTTTTCTATTACACATAAATATATTATGTAAACGGAAAAGTGGAAATGCCTTTTATTAATAAAAATATGTATAAGATACATACTAAATGATATGCTTTGGGGCATACTACTAACAAATTTATCCAGAAAGATTGTAATCATATTTGTTCCCAAGTTATTTATATGAGATGTAAATAAGATGGAATGGTGAGTCTCGTGCCATACATGATAAGTAGGCCGAACTAGTGACACTTATAACAAGCACATAGAGTTTACTCTTGTCAATGCATTGTCATAAATCATATCAGTGCATATAATCTTTAGACATGAGATAGCATAGTTATTTTGTATATAGGAGGTTTGAGTTTGATATCCATTCATACTTGTGTTGTGTATGGGTATATGGGCATGTGTTAGCTCCTACTAATTATATATGGAGGTAGGTGTTGATCAAGATGGAATCTATTCCTCTAAGTAAATAGGGATAAAATCCTATGTTCATTTAATTATTCTTGATGTTTCAAGTTCCTAGCCACGACAGATAGATTTAATCAGAAAAGAGTTTCTGATGAGAAAAATCTTTTAATCAAGAACTGGAATTAAAGGAGAACATAATATTCATAGCAAATGGGGTTTGACATAAACCATGACACCAGCTCGAATTGAGATTTTGTTATAGAGAGATTCTAATGCATGGTAACATATGATTATAGGTTCATTTAAGGTAAACCTTATTACTAATTGGGTGGCCATGGCATGCTATGCTAGGTGTTAACCATGGTCTATGAGGTGCATAAAATGATAGAGAAATCATTTATGGTAAGAAAGAGTTATGATGATATTAAGAGTTGATATCTTGTCTCATTGCCAATTAGTGATGGGCCTAGTAAGTCACACACATACACAAGTAATCACCTAATTAAATATGATTTAATTAATTAATTAAAGAGTTTAATTGATTAATTAAATAGGTTTGGTTTGCAATTAGATTGCAAAATCTCTAGCATGGCTTGAAACCAAATCTAGGTTATTGGATGCATAGTATAAGTTAAATTTATAATTAAAGTATTTAAATATGAATTTAATTAATGAGAAATTTATTAATAGAGATTAATTAATTAATTTATATTTGATATAAATTGATTAGAAGAAGAGAAATAATTATTTTGGGTTGAGAACTCAAAATTAAGACACAGGGGTATTTTGGTCATTTCACAAGGTGACATGTGGCACTATGAGATGGTGACACATGGCAATACACATAAGCTTGCCATATGTCTTTTAATCATGTAAGATGATCAAAGTCAAGATTAAATATAGGTTTGACACTTGGCACAATGTGATTGGGTCAATTAAACCTAGAGCTAATCAAACGGTGACATGTGGCAAGGGTTTTATGTGGTGACCTAGCTATATAAGTGTAAGGATGAAAGAACAAAAACACAAGCTGCTCATTCTCTCTTTGTGCTGCCACCCTTGGCTGCCATCCTTTCTCTTCTTCTTCATCTCTCATGAATTCAAAGAGATTAGACAACAATCTCTTGAATTCAAAGTACTAGAAATCGTTTCTAGTGTCCTGTTTACATCTGTAATCTCTCAAAAGGCAAAACTTGATTTTCTAATTCATAGAAAAAGCTTTAGAAGCTGTTCAAGGGTTGCCATAGGTGATCTTGGTGTGGACAAGCTAGAGGGACAACATCTGGTGTCCTAGACGCATCCCAAATGTAACGATCGGGCTCCAACCACTAAAGGAATTGTCCGCTTTGGCCATGAGCCTCACAGTTTTGTCCCATTGGTGGAATGGAGAACTTCCCAGAAGGTCACCCATCCTAGGATTTCTTTCAAGCGAGCACGCTTAACCCTGGAGTTCTTCCAACTCTTCAAGCCATTCCACCTAAAGGCGCCTCTAGTGATTAATTCCACTATTTTATATATCATTACTTTTTGAACTCAAGACCAACTCCGTGCTTTGCCGATGTGGGATTTGCCTAAGGGACCTTTCTCCCCCCCTTTCGGGACTCAGCGTCCTCGCTGAGGTTTTCCCCACCATCGCTCAAGAGGACACGCGAGCGGCTCTAATACCAATTGTAATGATCGAGCTCCAACCGCTAGAGGAATTGTCCGCTTTGGCCATGAGCCTCACAGTTTTGTCCCATTGGTGGAATGGAGAACTTCCCAGGAAGTCACCCATCCTAGGATTTCTTTCAAGCGAGCACACTTAACCCTAGAGTTCTTCCAACTCTCCAGGCCATTCCACCAAAAGGCACCTCTAGTGATTAATTACACTGTTTTATATATCATTACTTTTTGAACCCAAGACCAACTCCGTGCTTTGCCGATGTGGGATTTGCCTAAGGGACCATTGCTATTACAATCTTAAAGAGAAATGTCACATGGTATCAGAGCTTTGGTTTTTATACAAGTTTTGAAATTGCATATTTGAAAAATTTTGATAAGTACAACTGCTCAATTGTCATTATTGATACATATAGTGCGTTACATCATAAATATGGACTAATGGAGGGAAATCTCCTTGTGTTGGTTGTTCAGAGAGTAGAATTCCTTATGTGAAATTGGATTATGATGTGCCAGTGACTAGTCCTTTAAGACAAGAGGTTAGGGTGAACAAATTGTATAAGGATTGTCCTTTGGTGATCTAAGGACATACATTCCTGTCAGACTTAATTAACATGCCCTTCTGAGATTATGATATCATCTTGGGCATGGATTGGTTAGCTAGGCATCACGCTATGATCGACTGTATACTGAAGGCAGTCACTTTTGGTCTTCCCGAGTATGTAGGCATAGTGATACACGGGGAGAGGCAGTTATTGCCATCCAACATCATTTCAGCTGCACTTGCTAGAAAGATGATTAGAAAGGGATGTGAAGCTTATCTAGCTCATGTGATAGACACCCAGGTGGGGAGTCTAGATCTTAAAGATATTCCTACGGTATGGGATTTTCCGGATGTCTTTCCGGAAGAATTACTGGGATTGCCTCCAGAAAGAGAGGTGCAGTTTGAAATTGAGACTATGCCTGGTGTGGAGCCAATCTCCATCACTCCTTATAGGCTGGCACCTGCTGAGTTGAAACAGTTGAAGGTGCAATTGCAGGAATTGTTTGATAAGGGTTTCATCCACCCTAGCGTGTCACCTTGGGGAGCACCGATATTATTTGTGAAGAAGAAGGATGGTACTCTCCTCCTATGCATATACTACAGACAGTTGAATAAGGTGACCATAAAGAATAGATATCCTCTGCCACGGATCGATGATTTGTTTGATCAGTTGAAAGATGCAACAAGAGAGTTGGAAGAACTCCAGGGTTAAGCGTGCTCGCTTGAGAGAAATCCTAGGATGGGTGACCTCCTAGGAAGTTCTCCATTCCACCTATGGGACAAAACCGTGAGGCTTATGGCCAAAGCGGACAATTCCTCTAGTGGTTGGAGCTCGATCATTACAATTAGTATAAGAGCCGCTTGTGTGTCCTCTTGGGTGATGGTGGGGCAAACCTCAGCGAGGACGCTGAGTCCCGAAAGAGGGGGGGGGGGGAAGGTCCCTTAGGCAAATCCCACATCGACAAAGCACGAAGATGGTCTTGAGTTCAAAAAGTAATGATACATAAAATGGGGGAACTAATCACTAGAGGTGCCTTTTGGTGGAATGGCCTGGAGAGTTAGAAGAACTCCAGGGTTAAGCATGCTCGCTTGAAAGAAATCCTAGGATGGGTGACCTCCTGGGAAGTTCTCCATTTCACCAATGGGACAAAACCGTGAGGCTCATGGCCAAAGTGGACAATTCCTCTAGTGGTTGGAGCCTGATCGTTACACCAAAGGTGTCAAATACACTGCAGTGCATCAAGACATTAGTGCACTTGTTCTTTGTCACACCTTACCCCTCTGTAAGGCATAACATGATCCCGTAGAATACCTAATGAACTACCGAACTTCACCTACCGATAACTCATTAAGTACCCTACAAGGGATTTTAAAACAATTTTCTTATTTTTGATAAGTGGTGAGCATTTTCTAATAGGTATTAAAACATTTAATTCAAGTTGAAAGCTAGTTGAAATTTTTGGCCCATTTTATTTTTTCGCAAATTTTATAAAAATTTTGACAGAGTTCCATCTTTATTTTGAGAAAATAGTTCTTCAAATACCTGTAAAAAGCACTTCCAATAATTTTTCTCAACCACTACTTCAATTTCATAATCAATCTCAACCAATTTATCAAGTCTCAAAATTCAATAATCATTAAAATAATATCTATCAATCTCGTTCAAATTAAAATAAAACATTTCCATTCATTAAAGACAAACAATCTATATATACATCATACTAAAATCTACATTGGAAAAATCCAAACTAAATTTTATTACAACTTTATACAAACTTTGTACAAGCTGCTCAAGACTAAATTTACATGTCCATACATTTATGTGCAATACATACATCAAAAGAAATATTTACAGTCAGGGTATAAATTATACCCAATAACTTCAAGCTGATAGATCCTCAATCCTCAAGAAATTTCATCACGCTTCCTCTAGTCTCTATATCTGCGACAGCAATAAAAGCTATCATTGAGTACTAGGACTCAGTGGTGCACAACATACTAAAAGAATCTTTATGCAGAATTTAAATCACATTTATCCAAAAATTGAACTGAGCATGCGAGTTAAACACAAAACATGAATTATGAGATTTTATTCCAAACAATTTCATTTCGAAGTATCAAACACATTTCATAAAACCCACAGTTAGATCATGCCATTCGAAACAAATATAATCTCAATAGCCAGAGGCTAAGGAGAAGTCACATTTCAAGGCTAGCTAGCTCAAATATATGGATATCCATTCAAATCCTCTTCTACTGGCACACCTCAACACTTCTCCAGAGAAGGAATCAAAATTCGAAACTAATTACCCCCACTAGTCATGCTAGTGAGGTGTTCAAATATATGGTCATGACACTGTGGTTTCAAAACTTATCTTAACAATTTGCTAAACATTGCTATTTCAAATATACACAATAACTTTCACAATTTAAATCAAAACATCATAAATAATGTCACAAATAAACTTTCAACAATTCAAAGAAAAAGTAAAATACATATTTCATTCACTTTATCAATGAATTTTAAAGCATAGTGATGTTGTGCACAAACCTCAAGCGAGTCACCTCTTGGCCTTGACTCGGTTCCTCGGGTTCTTTTTCGATATTCTTTTCAACTGAAACACATAATTTCACAGTGTTTCAGTACCATAACTTATCATAAATCCAAAAATAAATTTAACTTCACTTTTACCTAGCTCTAATGTGCTAAACTCGACGTTCTTTAAATTTTGTGTTTCGGGGTTACTATTCACTATACTATTCAAGTCAAATTGTTGACTTTTTAAAGCTTAATAGGTATGGGAATCCCAACTTCACCCACATACCATATTTTGGTCACTAAATTTGTTGGTTTTGGTTGTTTATTCAAATTCTAAGTCTTTTAGGCAAATTTGATAAATTTTCAGTTTTAGTTTCTAAAGTTGCACTGTTCAATTGGTCATTTTTCTGTTAGAATTTGACAAAACTTTCTTCATAGAAAATGTTCCCTATTGTCTTAAGTTTATTCTCCTTTTTGAATCACTCCAATTGGAGTTTTGTAACTCAAGTTATAGCCATTTGAACCATGGCTACCGGATTGGACTTAACCCAGTTTTCTGGGCAAATTTTGGTTCTGGCAGTTTTAGGTCACCAAATTAGGGTGGCCAAATGACATGGTTAATGGCATAATTTGGATTTGTATTCTTCATGAAAGTTTTAGGTCTATATCTCAACTATCCACTGGTAAAATTGCAGATCATTTAGACCTGCCTAGCTCAATTTATGGCCAAATGAACAAACACTATTCATTTGGTCAGTTTGTACAGGGCATACTGAGATTTTCCAAGTTTGATCAATTTGTTCACTAGGTTTTGGTCACTTTTTGGGCATGCTTCCTAAATGAAAATTGTGTCATTTAGTGTCTATTTTCATTTCCAATTGGTATCATACCAATTGGACTTATAAAATTTCATTTTTGGTCCCTTAAATGTAACTTGGTCATGCTGCCAGCAGCATGACCACACTCAATCCGAATTGGCTTTTGATTTAAACACTCCTAACACACCTCATTAGGTGATAATTGACCATTTCTTTCCTTAAACTAGGTCCAAGACATCATTTACTAATTTTTCACTTTTTTGGTCTCTAAACCCTAAGTGTCCAACCTAGTTCACAATTTCCTTGTGTTTAGCTAATTCAATGCCTTTAATTATAATCATTCAACTAATTAAGGTTCATATACCCATTCAAACCAATCAAACCATGCAATAAAACCCCCATACACATGCTGGCCGAATTTCAGTCATGATCCCTCAACAAATTTTTCTTTTCATTTTAAGTTTATTTACAAGTTAATCAAGCTAAAAATGTAGAAATCAAACTAAATTTATCAAGTTTGCTTACTAACCTTTCTTAGAACTTCAATTCCTTCAAATATCTATCTTTTGTATTTCTTTCCCCTTTCAATCTTCTTCTCAAGTGACTAAAACAAGCTCTAATGAGGTTTTTATGGAAGCTATTAAGGTTTAGTGAAGAATTTCAAGCTTGAGTGCAAGCTTTAATGGAGGTTTAGCAATGGAGAAATGAGGGAGAGTGAGGGAGACACTTTGGATGAGGAAGACCAAATGATATTTTTTTTTCTTTTTATTTCTTTTATGTATTTTGTCTTATGGAAGACAAAAAAAAAATCAATTTAATTAATTTATTAATTATAGGATTTATGGCATCATGCATGATGTCATGCATGATGTCATCTTCCTTCACTTTTTCATTTTCTCTTTTTTTTATTAGTTTTTTAATTTAATTCTCGATTCTGAAATTTTCTTTTCTCTGATTTTATTTGACAGTTAGGTCAGGAGTCAGCTCTCGGGGTCAATTGACCAAATTGTCCCTCGCCGATTCAACCCGATTTGTAAATAATTCAATATTTCTTTCGGCTCCCTGACCTAATTATTTGACTGACTTAACAATTCTTTTTCATGATTTTCTCTTTTCCACTATGTTCGTAAGGGTTCTAAGGACAGCGGCGTCACATTTTACGGTTCGAAATTCGAGTTTAAATTGACTTCGCAATTGTTCCCAAGAAGGTCACCCATCGCTGTGACTCTCGGCTCGTTTAACTTCTTATGTTCTGTTTTTCTTGTTTATACTTAACTAATTGGACATTAGTAATTATTTGTGTTTATGGCTTCTCTAGTTGTCTTAAGTATGGTTCTAATCCCCTTAATTGTCCAGACCGACACCGGTCATCGGAATAGTAAAATGTATCAGGCTATACAAATAGGGGTGTTACATTCTTGATCTAATCTAGGGTTCTAATAATTAATCTGATTAATTCTGAAATCTTAAATGGAAAATGTAGATCCAAAATTATATTAAAAGCGTTTTAATATGCTGTTTATCATTGAAATCAAATAGATAAAAATGAATCTTGCATGATGCATGTGACCCTAAATGAAAAATTTTGAATTTCAATGATCTAAACTTGTGATTTTCATGCTTCCGCTCCTTCACTTCACACTGGATATGACTTATCCAGAAAGATTATAATCATGTTTGTTCCCAAGGTATTTATATAAAATATAAATAAGATGGAATAGTGAGTCTCATGCCATATAACAAACATGATAAGCACTTATAAATGATAAGTAGGCCGAACCAGTGACGCATATGACAAGCACATGGAGTTTACTCTTGTCAATGCAATGTCATATATCATATTAGTGCATATAATTTTTAGACCTGAGATAGCACAGTTATCTTGTATAGGCGATTTGAGTTTGATACTGCTTTCATACTTGTACTGTATATGGGTATATGGGCATGTGTTGGCTCCTACTAGTTATATATGGAGATAGGTGTTCATCAAGATGGAATCTGATACCCTAAGTAAATAGGGATAAAATCCTATATTCATTCAATTGTTCTTGATGTTTCAAGTTCCTGGCCAGGATAGACAGATTTAATAAAAAAAGAGTTTCTGACAAGAAAATCTAATTAATCAAGAACTGAAATTAAAAGAGAACAAAATATTCATAGCAAATGGGATTTGACATAAATCATGACTCCTGCTCGAATTGGGATTTTGTAACAGAGAGATTCTAGTGCATGGTAACATATGATTATACATTTAAGGTGTTCCTTGTTACTGATTGGGTGGCCATGGCGTGCTATGCTAGGTGTCAACCATGGTCTATGAGATGCCTAAAATGATTTAGAGAAATCATTTATGGTAAGAAAGAGTTCTGATGATATTAAGAGTTAATATCATATCTCATTGCCAATTAGTGATGAGCCTAGTGAGTCACACATATACACAAGTTAATCACCAAGTTAAGTATGATTTAATTGATTAATTAAATAGGTTTGATTTGCAATAAGATTACAAAGTCCCTAGCATGGCTTGAAACCAAATCTAGGTTATTGGATATATAGTATAAGTTAAATTTATATTTGAAGTGTTTAAATATGAATTTATTTGTGAGAAATTAATTAATGGAGATTAATTAATTTATATTTGATATAAATTGATTAGAAGAGGAGAAATAATTATTTTGGGTTGAGAAATCAAAATTACAACATAAGGGTAATTTGGTCATTTCACATGGTGACATGTGGCACTATATTTGTAACATCCCTCACTCATCTACAGTGTAGCCGAGCAAAGCGTGTCACACGGAGTGTCGGAACACCTGATCTTATCTTATTTTACTTTAGTTCTTGATATATTTATTCAGAAATGGTTTAGACACTAACGTTGTTTATTAAAATCTGACTAGTGTAGTAAATATCACATGTTCTCCATATTCAAAATTTCAATCTCATTCATATTCAGAATCAACTCATATATCAAAATGTTCAATTCCATTAAGTAACATAATTTGTTAACTAATTACATAAGTTCACAGTCTACATATTATACAAATTAATTACATCACAAACTTACTCAATGCAATTTCTTAATTGGAATTAAACATAAGAAATAATTAAAATATACAAAATACCTTGAACTCTTTTGACACTTCTGCAGATCTGGACTCCAAAAATCTCAGTCAACTGTTTATTGGTTTTACCTTCAGTACCTGTGCAAGGAAATAATTCCATCGTGCTAAGCATTTATGCTTAGTGGTGCAATAATACTACAATGAAATAATATATACAAATAAAGAAAGAAATAAATCATAATTTGGATACTTAGGAATTAATTTAATTTGATATGGTATTTCTAGTATTAACTATCTTATATACTAGTTTGTTCCTCTTTGGAAGTGCTAAGTTTATAACCTTTCAGTAATAATACCCAGTATACAAATTATTCTAACTATATTGTATTTTAAGTTTCTACAATTCTACAAAATGTATTTTTGTTATGTTTCTATTGCTAATCTCTTTTACTCATTTCATTCAATACTTAATTTAATTGTACAGAAATTTCATTATACTTAACTTAACTTAACTGCCTGAATGAAATAATGTTTTAATTGACTGCCTGTGTAGCCTATAACTGACCAGACTAGATAAATGGTTAAAATAGCACTGGGTACCTAGTACCTTGGGCCGTCACATCATCGGTCACAAAGTGTCTCCCGGTGTGCAAACAGTGTGGCTAAAAAGCCATATGATCAATCAGGCATAAAGTCAGGCATAAGAACAAAATCAGTATCCGTATAGCCATAGGTTATTAAAAACATAATCCGTATAGCCATAGGCTATTAAAAACATAATTCGTATAGCCATAGGCTATTAACAGTACAGCTGTCAATACCTATTAGCATGCCAACCTATCCAAACTAGTCAACTAGGAAAACTAGGGCATATTACAAGATTAAATATTTAGTTCTATATTTTTAGGGTTTATAGGTCATTATGCCTTTCACTGGTCAACAAAAATGTTGACCTTTTTATACATCATGGATAAGTTGATTCTAGTATCAACATATCACAGTTTGCATTTCGATATGATGCCAATGTAGTACATTTTACAATTCTCACAAGTTGGCATTTATTGCCAATTTTATTTCTAAGACTTATTGCATTTTATTACAATTATTCCGATTTCATGGCCAATGTTTACTGTCTATTGGACTAGGCTACAACATAAATTTAGTAGATTTCTCCTCATTAAATTGTTTCTCATTGTGTCTTCTTTAATTTTCTTTTTGAATCACTCCATTTGGAGTTGTATAGCTTAAGTTATAGTCATTTAACCATAACTAGGTCAAATCTAAAATTTGACTTCCTTATTAGGCATTTTCAGTTCTGACTTTACTAATTTATTTAGACTGTTTGTAATAATATTGAGTTCTAGTATTCTTCATAAGTATTGTTGCCCTATGTCTTAAGGTCAATCAGAAATTTTACTTGTAATTTTCAAGTTTTATAGAATTATTTATGGTCAAATTGTTGACTTGGACTCAAAGGTCCTATATTGGCATAATCCTCAATTAGGTCAATGGCTTTGACCTTAAATTCTGGCCTTATACATTTATAATTTGAGGAAATTGCCTAAAACAAAGTTTTAGATCTCTTTCTTAGCTTTCCAGATTAGTATAGCTCATTACATTTGGAGACTTCTTTTGGGAGATATGCCTACTTGAATTTTCTAGACTTAATGGTCAATTGTACCAATTCCAGATTTAGTGTGTCAAATTAATCAACTTGACCTAGTTCCCTTGATTTTTGGGTTCTGGTCAAAATTTCAATATTGTAGGTCTATGTCTTATTGAACTTTTGGCACTGATTTTAGCTCATTTGGAGTTGTGTAGACCAAGATATGGTCATTTTACTATGGCTGGTCAAGTTGCACTTATATTGCACAATTAGGTCATTTTTAAGTCAAAGTCAATTCGGCCAGTTTTTGTAACCCAACTTAGGCAATCAATTTGACTTGCTTAATGGCATTTCTGGGCTTGGTGGTCTTAACCAAAGTTGTAGCCCTATGTCTAATCTTTCCAATGATATAAATTTTAGATCATTTGGACCTGTTTTGAGTGAGTTATGGCCAAAATACTGGCTACTGTTCATATAATAAAAAATTCTGGGTTTCAATTTACCAATTCCAGATTAGGTCACTGTTTGAGTCACTTTTTGAATAGATTTTTGTTAAGGCTTCTACATGAAAGTTGGTTCATTATATGTCTAATTTTACATCCAATTGGCCTCATACCAATTGGGGCCACACAATTAGGGTTATAATCTCAAATGCATACTGCCCTTATACCATTCTTAAATACCAATCAATTACACATTCAAATTTCTATGCCTTAGCTCCCTATACCTAAATTCTGGATTGGTAACATACTAACATTGTTCATTACATCTCATTTTTGTCAATTTTCCAATAGTTTATACTGGTCCATAATGTTTAATACACAATCCTAAATTAATTAGTCAAAGTCTATAATGTAGACATAAAAACTATTAAGCAATACATGTAATCTCAATTAGTAACATGTCTTATACTTTCACCATTCATCAATACCATGATTCATTAATCAAATTCATGTAATTAACCATATACTAAACCCATCAAAGCTGCCAGAAATTACCACTTGCTCTTAGGTCTCCAAAATTTGTTCAAACCCTAAATTAAATACCCAATCATCACATATTCACCAAATTGACTTACTAGCACATAAAATTACTCTAATCAACCTTAATTCCCATCAAATACATGTAAGAACAACTCAATTACCTTCCACTTCCATGGCTGCCAAAAATTGTACACATCAACAACTCATCAAAACCTTCAAATTTCTTCACCATTTAACTCATCTCAACCTTAAAACAAAGTTTAATGAAGCAAGGAATGAAAAACTAGCACTAACCTTTATTTGGAGCTTGCTAAACCTCGCCAATCTTGCTTCTTTTTGCTACTGAAATACTTTCCAAGCTGTGTAGAGAAACTTTAATGAAGAACTCTTGAAGAAATGGTGGCTTGATGGTGAGTGCATGAAGCTTGGTTGAGCTTCGGCTATGGAGGAATAATGGTGGAATTGGAATTCGGTAATGTGAAGGGAGGTAGAAGATGAAGTGTAATCTGTCCACTTTGGGTTTATGTAGGTCCACTTAATCATGGTTAGTGGAGCACTAACCTTGGTTAATGAATTAATTAATTCCAAATTTCCTTAATTTGCATTTATGCCACAATTTTTCCACTATTTACATTTTGTACCACATTTCTTATTTTTCATGACATTTTCAAAGTTTAATACTACTTCTTTTTAATGGACATTTAGGTCAAAAGTCCACTCTATGTGTCAAATGACTAAAATGGCCCTCTTCGGGTTGCATTTTGAATTTTTCGGTGCTACCGATCAACTCCTTGACCCACCGATTTCTTTAATTTTCGTTTTTGTTTATATTGACTCACTAAATTTTCTTTGATACTTCCAATGTCAATTATACCTCAGTAGACCTTTAATTAGGTTCCTAAAATGTTTCTCAGGGTTCCTCGTGGTCCAGGGCTAGTCAACGGTCCCCGCCGTAACTTCTCAGTGCGGTCACACATCGCTACGGTGCCGGCTTATTTAACCTAGTTTCATTTCCTCTCTTTTATTTTTTCTTTATTTTTCTTGTATTTTCTTACCTTGTATTCCTTCATTTTATGTCTCCTCACTATCACTAAAATGTAGTTCCAGACATTCTGACAGTCTATACTCTGGCTGTCCCCATTCTAGTTGTCTGCCCAGACAACCTTAGTCATCAGAATAGTAGTACGTACAGACTACGTATAGTGAGGATGTTACAATATTAGCTAGTCATTCGTCTTCCTATCATGTAAGATGATTAAAGTCAAGATTAAGTCTAGCTTTGACACTTGCTTAATGTGATTGAGTTAATTAAAAATAAGATGCAATGTGATAGTGATATGTGACATAGGGTTTAAGTGACTTAATGGCCTAATTATTTAAAAGGAAAAAGAATGAAGAATAAAACATAACATTCCTCTCCACAAAGGTGGTGGCAGCTAACATTCTCCCTCTCCTTGTGACACCCCTTACCCGTCTACAGTGTAGTCGAGCAAGATATGCCACACAGTGTGCCGGAGCACCAAATCATATTTCAATTCAATTTACCCTTTTTACTTATTTATTTACAATTTTTGATTAATCTAAATTTTTCCGCAAATTTTATAGAAAATTCGGTAGAGTGCCGGCTGTAAATTGGAAAAACAGTTCTTCTGAATCTGTTAAAAACACTTCCAATAAAATCATCACATCATTCTCAGTCAACCACCAATATATTCTCAGCAATTTCTCAATTGACTTCAGTATCTCAAAATTTAATTCAATTCATATTACAGTCAACTCAATGAGAAATGCTCACATTATTTATTATTGAACATAGTTCCTAGATAATTACATCAAAAGCCAAATTACATGAATTTATAATATACATTACAGAAGTTTACAAAATACAAAATATCAAAATATCAAAAGTGGCCTAATGTCCTACCAAATGCACTGCAATGTGAGGTGACTCTAGACTCTGGGCATAGATCTGAAGGCTCACCTTGTATGAGGCCTGCTGGACTCCCCAGCTATGTCTCCAGTACCTACGCGTGGCAAAAGCGACGTGCTAAACAATTCTGCTTAGTGGTGACAATATAAAATAAAATAACTAAAATAAAGTAAATATGCAGAATGTATGCTTACATTTTTGGTAGACTAAATTTCTAATATGTATTGCAGTATTATTCGATTAAAATTTGGTAAAATTTATTATCATTGCCCTAGTAACCCATACTAGTCGACTGGACTGGATAAACGGGTAAACTGGCACTAGGTACTAAGTACCTCAGACCAGCACACCATCGGTCACATTGTGTCTCCCAGTGTGCAACAGAACAGCTAATAAGCTGTAATAATTATCAGGGATGAAACCCAAGTATAATATCTCAATCAACATAGCCAAAGGCTATTTTATCACAAAATGGAACGTGAGGCCATAAAACTCAGAATGGCATGAAGCCATATGCAGTACTGCTAACAGAACCCTACTGGCATGCCAACCTATCCAAATCAATCTTGCTAGGTATACTAGGGCATATTACACTTTTAAGTTTCACCATTCTTGAAATTCAAGTTTTGGTGTTACTATTCAATTCATTAGTCAACAAAATGTTGACTTTTACATGGACAATAGGTACATTGGTTTTAATACTCCCAACATACCACATTTTGCATTTTAAAATTGTTGGTATTGGTTGCCAATACCATTTCCAAGCTTAATGTTAATTGTTCAAAATTTTCAGTTTTCAAACTTTGTGTTTACTGTTCCATTAGTCATTTTTGCAGTGGAAATTTGATAAAATGATCAACATGAAAGTTGTTCCTTATTTTGTCTAGTTATATTTTCTTTTTTGAATCACTCCATTTGGAGTTTTGTAGCTCAATTTATGGCCCAAAAACCACAACTGGCCGGATTATAATTTTTTTCAGAATTTATGGACTGACCAAATCTATAGTATTTTGAGCAGTGACTGCAAGTCACTTTTTGAATATGTTATGGTCATAATTTGGGTTATATTTCTTCATGAAAGTTGTAGGTCTATATCTCGTCTTGTTGCTGGTAAAATTTTAGGTCAATTGGACCTTTCTACACTGAGTTATGACCAAATGACTTAACATTATTCATTTGGTCATTTTGCCCAGGCAGAATGCAGGTCACCCGGATTAGGGCAATCTTTAGGTCAACTTGGTTTGATTTTCTGGGCATAGTTTCTTCACCAAAGTTGTGCCATTATATGTCTAGTTTCATGTCCAATTGGCCTTGCACCATTTGAACCTCTACAACTCCAGTTATTGCTGCCCAAACATGCTGGACTCATGCCCAGTCCTACAGGTCACCAAGGGCAGCCACACCAAACTCAATTCCCACTACACAACCCACTTCATTTTTTATTCAAACAAAACCAAATGGTCACTAATTGACCATTAAAACCTTCATCATCACATGATCAAAGTCTCATTTTCATCTCAAACCCTAACTCAACTATGTCAAACCATGCATTATAACTTGCATTTCATCACTCCACTTAAGAGATTAATACCAAGGGTAGCCATACTACCATTTTAGTTCCATTAAAACCATCAAAATCTTACTCGAACCAAGGCTGCCGAAAATATGAGATGAGCATACACATGGTATTTATTAAATTCTTTGTAATTTTTGTACTCAATCATACTCCTTTAACATGAATTTAAAGAGAAAATCAAGTTTAGGTCACTAACCTCTAATGGAGTGAAATTCCAACTTGCTAGGGTTCTTTTTTTTCTTTTCTTTTTGCTCCCAAACGACTCACCAAGATGTAAGAACAAGTTTTTGTGTTGGGAACATAGGGTTTAGTTGGGTAAAAACCATGGAAATCAAGCTTTGAAAAGCTTGACAATGGTGGCCATGGAGGGAGAGTGAAACGGCAAGGAAGAAGGATAAGAGGCTTTTGATTTTTTTTTTTCTTTTGTTTTCTGCCCATTAAGTCTTTTTAAACATATTAGTGCCACGTGTCAACATGTGATTGGGTGGGAGAATGGTAATGACATCATAATCATGTCATAATCCTCTTTTTTTCTCATTTTCCATCCTTTTCTTGTCTATTTAATTTCAATTAAATTTTTAACAATATTTATTCACATTTTATGTCATATAAATTATTTTTCTAATTGGATAAGTTGGCCAAAAATCATATCTAAAGACGAAATGACCAAAATGCCTTCCGTTTGGCTTAACGAGCTAAAATTATGTGTACGATAGAAAAATTTTTTTAAGCATTTTCTTGGCATTCTAATGCCATAAGAACCTCAATGACCCTTCTCTGGAGTCCCAAAAATTATTTTATAATTTTTCTCCCGGGTCTAGGGTTGTTAACGGTCTTCACCATCACTTCCCCTTTGGGTTACTCATCACTGGGGTTTCAGCTCGTTTAACCTTAGTGTATTTCGTTCCTATAAATTTTCCTTAATTGTTATGAGCATTATTTAGTTTCTTTATAACTCCTCACTCTAGTCTATTTAAAATTTCAAACATTCTAGCTGCCCAGACTGACATTGGTCACCGAAATAGTTGACTGTATGGACTAGCTAAAGTGAGGATGTTACAACTCTTCCCCTCTAATAAAAAATTCGTCCTCGAAATTTACCTGATGCAAATAGTTGAGGGAACTGTTGCCTCATTGTCTCTTCACTTTCCCAAGTTGCCTCTTTAGTGTTGTGGTGCCTCCAAAGCACTTTCACTAGTGGAATTTGTTTATTTCTCAGTTCCTTCACATCCCAAGCTAGGATCTGTATAGGTTCATCTGTATATGTCAAGTCCGGTTGGATTTCAATCTCTTCTATGGAAATGACATGTGAAGGGTCTGAGCGATATCATTTCAGCATAGAAACATGGAATACATTATAGATTTTATCCAGTTCTAGTGGTAAAGCTAGCTGATAGGCCACTGGTCCCACATGTTATGGACTTCATATGGGCCAATGAACCTAGGGCTTAACTTACCCTTTCTTCCAAACCTCAGTACTTTCTTCTATAGTGAGACTTTGAGAAACACTTTATCGCCAACTACATACTCTATCTCTTTTCTTTTCAAGTCGGCATAAGATTTCTGTCTATCTAAGGCAACCTTTAAATTAGCTTTGATTATCTTCACTTTCTCCTCAGTCTATTTCACCAAGTCTGGTCCTACCAGCTTATCTTTGCCCAATTCAGTCCAACACACTAGGATTCTACATTTCCTCCTATATAGTGCTTCATACGGAGCCATTTGAATGCTAGCTTGGTAGCTATTATTATATGCAAATTCTGCCAGTGGGAGATATCTATCCCAACTCCCCTCAAACTCAATGACACAACTCCTTAGCATATCCTCTAGGATCTATCACATAATTCACATTGTTATTATCATTTCATTAATTTGTAAATTGTGAAAATTCAATTAGGTTCTAAATTTACCTGGATTACTCGTTCTGACTGTCCATTCGTCTGAGGATGAAAAGCCGTGCTAAAACGGAGTTGTGTGCCCAAGGCTTCTTGCAACTTTTTCCAGAATCTCGATGTAAACCTTAGGTCTCGATCAGATATGATGGAAAGTGGGATTCCATGCAGTCTAACTATCTCACTGATATACAATTCTGCTAACTTCTCCAGTGAGTAGTCAGTCCTAACTGGTAGAAAATGTGCTGACTTCGTCAATCTATCCACTATCACCCACACTGCATCATGCTTCTTTTGAGTGAGAGGTAGACCACTAATAAAATCTATAGTGACCCGGTCCCATTTCCATTCAGGTATGCTTATAGGCTGTAGCAATCCTGATGGAACTTGATGTTCTACTTTAACTTGCTGATATGTCAAACACTTAGTCACATAGTCAGCTATATCCCTCTTCATACCAGGGCACCAATAATGAGGCTTCAAATCATTATACATTTTCATGCTTCCCGGATGCATAACATAAACACTAGTGTGTGCTTCTTTCAGAATACTAATCTTCAGTTCCCCATCATCTGGTACACACACTCTTCCTCTGTAGTATAGACACCCATTTGCTTTCACCTCATATTCAGTTTCCTTTCCCTCTAGAATTTTACCCATAATGGCCATTAATTTTTCATCTGCCCTCTGCCCATCTTATATCTGCTGTAGTAGGTTTGGCCTCACTTGCAACTCAGCCAAAATAGCTCCATCTTGAGCTAAGCACAGATAGGCATTTAGTGATCTTAAAGCTGTGATGGATTTTCTGCTCAAGGCATCAGCAACTACATTTACCTTCCCAGAATGATAATCTATCACACAATCATAGTCCTTTAGGAACTCAATCCATCGCCTCTGTCTAAGATTGAGCTCCTTCTGGGTTGGCAAATATTTTAAACTCTTGTGGTCTGTATAGATGTAGCATTTTTCACCATATAAATAATGCCTCCATATCTTCAGTGCGAAGATAATTGCTGCTAACTCCAGGTTATGAGTAGGGTAGTTCTGTTCATGTTGTCTTAACTGTCTGGAAGCATAGGCGACCACTTTCCCCTCTTGCATTAATACACACCCTAACCCATTATTTGAGGCATCACTGTAGACCACAAAGTCTTTTCCCAATACTGGCTATGTTAACACTGGTGCTTCTATCAACATATCCTTCAGCCTCTCAAAACTGGCTTGGCACTTGTCGTTCCAGCCAAATTTCACATTCTTGTGCAACAACTTGGTCATTAGAGCAGCTATAAGAGAGAACCCCTTCACAAATCTTCTGTAATACCCAGCTAGCCCCAGGAAACTTTTAACCTCAGTTGTATTTCTGGGAGGCTTCCATTCTATCACTGCTTCTATCTTTTTGGGATCCACTCTAATCCCCTCAGCTAATACTATGTGTCTAAGAAAGGAGATTTCACTCATCCAGAAGTTACACTTGGACAACTTAGCATACAGCTTCTTTTCTCACAGGGTTTGCAGAATAATCCTCAAATGTTCATCGTGTTCTTCCTTGGCCTTGGAATACACCAGAATATCATCAATAAAGACCACTACAAACCGATCTAAGTATGGATGGAAGATACAGTTCATAAGGTCCATAAATGCTGCTGGTGCATTTGTTAACCCAAACGACATCACTAAAAATTCATAATGCCCATACCGGGTTCTAAATGCAGTTTTTGACACATTTGCATCCTTTATCCTCAACTGATGATACCCTGATCTGAGATCAATTTTTGAAAATACACCAGTTCCCTTCAACTGATCAAACAGATCGTCAATTCTGGGCAATGGATATTTATTCTTCACAGTTACCATGTTCAACTGCTGGTAATCAATACACAATCTCAAAGTTCCATCCTTCTTCTTCATAAACAGCACCGGAGCTCCCCATGGTGACACACTGGGGCGTATAAACCCCTTATCGAGTAACTCCTACAACTGAATTTTCAACTCCCTCAATTCAGTGGGTGCCATCCTATAAGGAGCAATAGAAATTGGTCTTGTACCCGGCATTACCTCAATAGCAAACTCGACTTCCCTTTCTAGTGGTAAACTAGGCAATTCTTCAGAAAATACATCTAGGAAGTCTCTCACTGTGGGTATATCATACAGGTTTGGCTTAGCTTGCCTAGTATCAACCACGTGTGCTAGGTAAGCTTCACAGCCTTTACTTATCAATCTTCTTGCAACTGTGGCTGAGATAACATTGGACAGGAAATCTGTCCTTTCACTCACAACAGTAATCTCATTACCCTCAGAAGTTTTCAGAGAAATCCTCTTCAATTTGCAATCAACTATTGCCTGGTGACGTGACAACCAGTCCATTCCCAAAATCATGTCAAACTCATGGAAGGGCAACTCAATTAGGTCTGCCGAGAATTCATACCCCTGAATCCTCAACGGACAACCTTTATACACCTTATTCACTACCACACTGTGGCCTAGTGGATTTGTGACTAGAATGTCTTGATCACTCTCTTCTACTAGAACTCCCCTCTCTACGGGTAGTTTGATGCAGATGTATGAATGAGTGGATCCTGGATCCACCAATGCATGCACAAAAGTGTTGTAGAGGGAGAACGTACCCCTGATGACATCCGGGGCATCTTGCTCCTCTTGAGCTCTGATGGCATAGGCCCTGGCAGGTATTCTAGTCTCTGGCCTCTTAGATGACTCGGATGCAGGCCTTAGTGATGGACCACCTGCCTCAGATTTACCAGGTTTCCTACCCCTTTGTGGTGCAGGAGCAGGTCTGTTAGCTTGTGTTAGAGCAACTGTAGTAGTCCTCTTCGGGTAATTCTTGATCTGATGTTCTGTAAATCCACACCATAAGCATGCACCAGTCACTCACCAATAGTCCCCCTTATGCCACTTCTCGCATAGAGACGAGAAGATCTCCGGGTCCTCGAACACTGCCCCGGAGAGCTGCCCACTGATGGTGTGGACTGGCCTCTCCTAGGTGTGAACTGTGGTCTGGGCCCCTGAGACTGACCCTGACCTTGTGGTTGTCCTGAACCCTGAGCAGGAGGACCCTTACTCTTCTTACTGGGAGCAGAAAATGAACTGGATTGACCTGGACCCCTCTTCTGCTGTCTTTCCCTTCTAGTTTGCTCATTTATTCTGACCCTTTCTACTTTTGATGCAGCATATACTAATTTAGCAAAATCTGTGATCTCCAATGCTATTATCATGACTTTGATATTGTCATTGAGCCCTTCTTCGAACCTTCTACCCCTCTCTGCCTCTGTAGGGACTATCTCCCTCCTATACCGGCTCAGTCTGACAAAGTCACGCTCATACTCTACCACTGATAATTGTCTCTGTCTCAGACTGATAAATTCTATTCTTCGCTCTTCTAAATACACTTTGCTAACATATTTCTTCCTGAACTCTGTGAGGAAGAATTCCCAAGTGATCCGTTCCTGTTGCACCTCACTGGTTACTGTGTCCCATCACTGTTATGCATCATCCTGAAGTAGGGACACAACACCCTCCAGGTTCTGCTCGGGAGTGCAATTAAGCTGTTTTAGCACTCTGATTGTTCTATCCAACCAGTTTTCTGCTGTCATGGGATCATCCTCCCTATTCCCAAAGAAATCCACAGTCCCATGTTTTCGCAGTTTCTCTAGATGGGACTTTTGTGGTACTGGTGGAGGTTGTGGCTGTGGTTGTGGTGGTGGAATTGCCCCCATCATTTGTCGGTAGAATTCGATCATTTGCTGGAATAGTGCAAACTGAGGTTGGGCAGGTGCCTCAGCTGCTGGTGGAGCATATTCTCCCCTGCCCCGAGATTCAGCCCTTGGTGGAGCATGACTCTCCACCTCTTCATCAACTGCTCTTTGAGAAGCAGGATCCATATCCTATTCAAAATAAGAAAACAAACAGATCTGCATTAGTGTCACCTCAACACTTACAAATGCAATGCAATGGTATGTACTCTATCTAGGCCCAGAAACGCCTAAACCGATGCTCTGATACCACTAAATGTGACACCCCTTACCCATCTACAATGTAGCAGAGCAAGATATGCCACACAGTGTGCTGGAGCACCAAATCATATTTCAATTCAATTTACCCTTTTTACTTATTTATTTATTTGTCATTTTTGCAGCTGGAATTTGGTAAAATGATCAATATGAAAGTTGTTCTTTATTTTGTCTAGTTATATTTCATTTTTTTAATCACTCCATTTGGAGTTTTGTAGCTTAAGTTATGGCCCAAAAACCACAACTGGCCGGATTATAATTTTTTCCAGAATTTCTGTACTGACCAAATCTATAGTATTTTGAGCAGTGACTGAAAGTCACTTTTTGAATATGTTCTGGTCATAATTTGGGTCAGATTTCTTCATGAAAGTTGTAGGCCTATATCTCATCTTGTTGCTGGTAAACTTTTAGGTCAATTGGACATTTCTACACTGAGTTATGACTGAATACTATTTATTTGGTCATTTTGCCCAGGTAGAATGCAGGTCACCCAGATTAGGGCAATCTTTAGGTGAAATTGGTTTGATTTTCTGGGCATGGTTGCTTTACCAAAGTTATGCCATTATGTGTCTAGTTTCATTTCCAATTGGCCTTGCACCAATTAAACCTTTACAACTCCAGTTATTGTTGCCCAAACCTACTGGACTCATGCCCAGTCCTGCAAGTCACCAAGGGCAGCCACACCAAACTCAATTCCCACTATATAACCCACTTCATTTTTTATTCAAACAGAACCAAATGGTCACTAATTGACCATTAAAACCTACTTTCATTATCACATGATCAAAGTCTCATTTTTATCCCAAACCCTAACTCAACTATGTCAAACCATGCATTATAACTTGCATTTCATCACTCCACTTAAGAGATTAATACCAAGGGCAGCCATACTACCATTTTAGTTCCATTAAAACCATCAAAATCTTACTCCAACCAAGGCTGCTGAAAATATGAGATGAGCATACACATGGTATCTATTAAATTCTTTGTAATTTTTGCACTCAATCATACTCCTTTAACATGAATTTAAAGAGAAAATCAAGTTTAGGTCACTAACCCCTAATGGAGTGAAATTCCAACTTGCTAGGGTTCTTCTTTTTCTTTTCTTTTTGCTCCCAAAAGACTCACCAAGATGTATGAAAAAGTTTTTGTGTTGGGAACATAGGGTTTAGTTGGGTAAAAACCATGGAAATCAAGCTTTGAAAAGCTTGACAATGGTGGCCATGGAGGGAGAGTGAAATGGCAAGGAAGAAGGATAAGAGGCTTTTGATTTTTTTTTTCTTTTGTTTTCTGCCCATTAAGTCTTTTTAAACATATTAGTGCCACGTGTCAATATGTGATTGGGTGGGAGAATAGTAATGACATCATAATGATGTCATAATCCTCTTTTTTTCTCATTTTCCATCCTTTTCTTGTCTATTTGATTTCAATTAAATTTTTAACAATATTTATTCATATTTTATGTCATATAAATTATTTATCTAACTGGACAAGTTGGCCAAAAATCATCTTTGAAGACGAAATGACCAAAATGCCTTCCGTTTGGCTTAACGAGCTAAAATTATGTGTACGATAGAAAAATTTTTTTAAGCATTTTCTTGGCATTCTAATGCCATAAGAACCTCAATGACCCTTCTCTGGAGTCCCAAAAATTATTTTATAATTTTTCCCCCGGGTCTAGGGTTGTTAACGGCCTTCACCGTCACTTCCCCTTCGGGTTACTCATCACTGGGGTTTCAGCTCGTTTAACCTTAGTATATTTTGTTCCTATAAATTTTCCTTGATTGTTATGAGCATTATTTAGTTTTTTTTATAACTCCTCACTCTAGTCTATTTAAAATTTCAAACATTCTAGCTGCCCGGCCGACATTGGTCACCAGAACAGTAGACTGTACAGACTAGCTAAAGTGAGGATGTTACACTCCTCTTCTTCTTTTCTCATCAATTCAAAGAGAGTTGCCCAAATTTCTTTGAATTAAAATTGCTAGAAATTGTTTCTAATATTCTATACATACATACTACCTCTCTAAAGGCAAAAACCCAATTTATAATTGGTTGGCAAAGGCTTGAGAAGCAAATTGGGGGCTGCCCATTGGTGATCTTAGTGTGGGCAAGCTAGATGGACAACACTTGGGGTCCTAGGTGCTTCCTAAAGGTGCCAATCACATCCATAGTGCATCAAAGAGGTTAGTGCTCTAACTCCTCTTTTAAACTAGGGTTTAAATGAATTAATTTGTTAATTCACAATCTTGAATGGCAAACAAAGATCCTAATACATATTAAAAGTGTTTTAATATGCAATTGAGCATTGAAATTAATTAGACACATAAGGGATGTGGTATGATGTATGTAACCCTAGAAGAAAATTTTTGAAATTCAATGCTCTAATGAACAATCACCATGCTTCCGCTCCTTCAAATGGTATTAGAGCCATTATATTTGCCAATTATTTTGTTTATTAAGATTTAATTGTGTGATTGGATCAAAAGTTGATTGAATCAAAGGCTGTTTGAGCTTCAAGATATGGCAGCATAGAGGTAATAATCCTCATGTGTGGCGGCTTGCATGGTTGTGCACACCAAGGGTGTGCATGGTTTGGGTTTCATGTATGGGCTGGGTATTTAAGGCCCATAATTAGGCCCATGCTTAATTAAATTGTTTAATTAAGAATTTTAATTACAAAATTGAATTTTGCTTCAATTGCTTGAATGAGATTCAAATATGAATTTTTAAATTTGTTTGAATAAGATTCAAATTTGAATTTTTAAATTTGTTTGAATAAGATTCAAATCTGAATTTTTTAGTTGAATATGAGATATTCAATTTAATTTTAGTATGTATGTTTTGTTTAATTGCTAAATGGTAATATGCATGATGGATGATCACGGACAATAAAAAATCAATGTGATTGGATTTATTTCTTTTATTTTTCTTTGGGTTGTAAAATTATTAATTTTATTTTTGGTGGCATGTATTATAAGTGTTGTAATAATTTGGGCTGTAATTTCATTTATCAAAGAGGACTTTAAAAGTCCATATTCTTGTAAATTCGCCTTGGTATGCCAAGGATTACAATGTAATTGGATTGCAAGAAGACCAAGGAGGTCAAGAGCATTGGTAGGACCAGTGGGAGGAATTCAAGATCAAGTGTTGATTATATACTCCTTCAGCAACTCTTGTAAAATGAATTATTGAAATGCACCTAGGAATGCCCTGATTCAATTCTTGGTGGCTTAGAATTGAATCTCTTAGAAAGTCCATGATCATACCATATTTATTGTTTATCTATGTATGCATGAGATGTATGGGAATGTATGGAAGTATATGATATATGCATGCTAATTGGATAATGTGCAAAGTGAGAGCATAATAGTAATTAAGCCGATCACTTAATCTTCCAAACAAATGATTAAGTTGTAAATGGTATAATTAAAATAATTATATCATGGGCCCTCCATTAAGGCAATTACTTAAAGAAATTTTAAATATTTGCATGTGATGCATTTAATTTAAGAGATTTTCTTAAGAACAATTATTAAGCATGAGATGTTGTAAATATGTAAATAAGTTGATGGCCAATAATGGATGTGCCTGAGGACATTAAAATTATTTGCATGTTTACTGGTTTAATGGGATTAACTTAATTAATGCAAGATGAATCAATAATGGATGTGCCTGAGATTTTGAGCATTAGGGGCTAGATAAATGATTGAACCTCACATGAGATGTAATGGGTAAGGAGTTGCTCACTTATAGTTTATTGTAATTCCAATAATGGATGTGCCTGAGGATGATCAATAAGACTATAAGAATTCAATCACCCAATAGAAAATCCATCCAACTAGGATTTCCGTTTCCTACTTTGGAAGTGTAGGATTCGCTAAGTTAGTGGGAGGACCAATTTGATTAAAAGACCATAGTCATTTTGATTAATTACTTGATACATTTACTAATTAATCTAGTTATTTTCTGTATTATTCTTCTGATAATAATGAGCACACAACAACCACCACCATCCAATATCATTGCGAGCATACTTGATCACAATAGGTTGACAGGACCTAATCTTTCTGATTGGCTAAGAAATTTAAAACTTGTCCTGAACCTAGAACATATTAGATATGTTTTAGGCTCAAATGTTCTTGGTTCCTTACCTTCAGAGACACACTCGAGAGGAACATGAAACTTTGGACAAGAGGAAGGAGCATGATAAGAGAGCCAAGTGTTACATGCTTGCTTTTATGAGGAATGAGTTACAGAAGTAGCATAAAAATATGCAAAGTGCTAGTGAGATTCTCCTTCACCTACAAGAGTTGTATGGTGAGCATAGTAGGAATGCTAGGTATGAGATATCTAGGCAGCTATTTCGAATGAGGATGTCTGAGGGACAGAATGTTGGGGATCATGTCCACAAGATGATTCGGCTTATAGAGCAACTCGAACATCTTGACTTTAACATGGATTTCCAACTGCAGATATATTTGATTCTTTAGTCCCTACCTGAGTCATTTGGGAATTTTGTGACAAATTTTCATATGACTAAGCAGCAATACACCTTGGCTGGTTTACTTAACATGCTTGTTATTGCCCAAAAGAATATGTCGGGCAATAAAGGAAAAGGGGTAGCTTTGATTGCATCTTCTTCTGCTGGAAAGTCCAACAAGAAGAAGGGCAATAAGAAAAAAAAACCTCAAGTTCCAGGACCTTCCAAGAAGATAGCCAAATAGAAACAGAAGACCAAAGCTAATGGAGGCAAAGGAAAATGTTTCCAATGCCAGAAGGATGGGCACTGGAAAAGGAACTGCCCAGAGTATCTTGCTTCTTTGAAGGACAAGAAGGATACACCTTCAGAAGGTATGTCTATATCTTGTTATTTAGATGCTGATGATGCTAATAGTTCATCTACAGCTTGGGTTTTAGATACTGGTGCTAGTTCTCACATTTCTTATGATATGCAAGACTAACAAACAGTAGCAGCTTGCATGCTCGAGATGTTAGACTCCAGATTGGCGATGGCTCAACTGTTGAAGCTTTAGCCATAGGATCTAAATCTTTTTACATGTGTGGACATATTTTGTGTTCGAATAATATTTTGTATGTGCCTGATGCTTTTAAGAACATCATTTCTATATCTAGTTTGACTAGAAATGGTTATGAATTTCAGTTCACAGATGATGTTTGCAATATTTATTTTGGAAATAAATATGTTGGCTCAGGTTATATGCATGATGGTCTTTATTATTTGGATAATAATGATAAACAGAAATTGAATGCAAGCAATCTAAAAGAATGCAATGCCATGATGAAAATTAACTCAATTTCAAAATATCTTTGGCACTTAAGATTAGGTCATGTTGTAGAAGATAGGATTGCAAAATTGGAGAAAATGGGGATTTATCCTCATTGGGTTCTGAACGTACTCCAACTTGTGAATCCTGCCTTCAGGGAAAAATGACTAGATCACCTTTTGATGGACAAGGACTAAGAGCTGAAAATATTTTAGAGCTAATACATAGTGATGTATGTGGTCCATTTAAGGAAATGGCTAGAGGCGGTTTTCATTACTTTATTACCTTTACTGATGATAAATCAAGATTTGGGTTCTTGTATTTGATGAAATACAAACATGAATCCTTTGAAAATTTCAAAGAATTTAAATCTTAAGTAGAAAATCAAACAGGAAAAAGTATTAAAAATCTTCGATTAGATCGTGGAGGTGAATACTTAAGTACTGAATTTGATGAATACTTGAAAGAGAATGGCATTGTTTCCCAGCTAACTCCTCTAGGAATGCCACAGTTGAATGGTGTATCTGAAAGGAGAAATCGTACCCTATTAGATATGGTACGTAGTATAATAAGCTATACTGATATGCCAATCTCTTTTTGGGGATTTGCATTAAAATCAGCTTTACATATTTTGAATAGGATTCAGTCAAAATCAGTTTCTTCCACACCTTATGAGATATGGCATGGAAGAAAACCAAGTCTTAAGCATGTTAAGATTTGAGGTTGTCCAGCTTATATCAAAACACTAAACAATGATAAATTGGAAACCAGATCAGAAAAGGATCGATTTGTTGGATATCCAAAAGAAAGTTTTGGATATTATTTTTATTTGCCTGCATCACAAAAGGTTGTGGTAAGCAAAGATGCCATATATCTTGAACAACAGGTTATTCAAGAAGGAGGCAAAGGAAGACAAATAGAGTTAGAATTGGAGAATGCTAACTAACCAACAGATCAAATGGATATAGATCCTGAAGGAACGGAAGCGTGAAAAACACAAGTTTATACCATTGAATTCAAAAATTTTCATCTAGGGTCACATGCATCATGCAAGATTTATTTTTATCTATTTCATTTCAATGATAAACAACATATTGAAACTCTTTTAATATATTTTTGGATCTGTATTTGCCATTTAAGATTTTAAATTAATCAGATTAATTTTAGAACCCTAGATTAAATCAAGAATGATTACACTAACCTCTTGATACACTGCAGCGTGTCTGCGCCTTTGAGATTTGTATTCAGGATACCAAATGTTGTCCCTCTAGTTTTTCCACACCAAGAACACCTATAGCAGCCCTTATACAGCTTCTAAAGCTTTTACTATTAATTAGAAATTTAAGTTCTGCCTTTTAAGAGATTAAAGATGTAAACAGGATACTAGAAACAATTTCTAGTGTTCTTAATTCAAAGAGATTATAATTCAAGAGATTGATGGCTAATCTCTTTGAATTGATGAGAGATGAAGAAGAATAGATGGAGAGCCTCAAAATGGCGTGACAAAGGAGAGGAGTGGCTGCTGGTTATTTTTCTTTTTCATAACAACACTTATATAGCTAGGTTAACACATTAAACCCTTGTCACATGTCACCCTTTGATTAGCTCTAGGTTTAAGTGACCCAATCACATTGTGCCAAGTGTCAAACCTATATTTAATCTTGATTTTAATCATCTTACATGATTAAAAAAAAACATTTGGCAAGCTTATGTGTAATCCCATGTGTCACCATCTCATGGTGCCATATGTCACACTGTGAAATGACCAAAATGCCCCTGTGTCTTAATTTTGAGTTCTTAACCCAAAATAATTATTTTCCTTCTTCTAATCAATTTATATCAAATATAAATTAATTAATTAATCTCTATTAATTAATTTCTCATTAATTAAATTCATTTTTAAACACTTTAAATATAAATTTAACTTATACTATACATCCAATAATCTAGATTTGGTTTCAAGTCATGCTAGGGACTTTGCAATTTAATTGCAAATCAAACCTATTTAATTAATCAATTAAACTCTTTAATTAATTAATTAATTAAATCATATTTAAATAGGTGATAACTTGTGTATGTGTGTGACTTACTAGGCTCATCACTAATTGGCAATGAGACATGATATCAACTCTTAATATCATCAGAACTCTTTCTTACCATAAATGATTTCTCTAAATCATTTTATGAACATCATAGACCATGGTTAACACCTAGCATAGCATGCCATGACCACCCAATTAGTAATAAGGTTTACCTTAAATGAACATATAATCATATGTTACCATGCACTAGAATCTCTCTGTTACAAAATCCCAACTCAAGCTGGAGTCAAGATTTATGTCAACCTCTATTTGCTATGAATATTATGTTCTCTTTTAATTCCAGTTCTTGATTAAAAAGATTTTCTCTTCAGAAACTCTTTTCTGAATAAATCTATCTGTCCTGGCCAGGAATTTGAAACATCAAGAACAATTAAATGAACATAGGATTTTATCTCTATTTACTTAGAGGAACAGATTCCATCTTGATCAACACCTACCTCCATATATAACTAGTAGGAGCCAACACATGCCCATATACCCATGCACAGTACAAGTATGAAAGCAGTATCAAACTCAAACTACCTATATACAAGATAACTAGGCTATCTCAGGTCTAAAGATTATATGCACTGATATGATTTATGACAAAACATTGACAAGAGTAAACTCCATGTGCTTGTCATAAGTGTCACCGGTTCAAATTTACTTATCATTTATAAGTGCCTATCATGTTTGTTATATGGCATGAGACTCACCATTCCATCTTATTTATATCTCATATAAATAACTTGGGAACAAATATGAATACAATCTTTCTGGATAAGTCATGTCCTTATTATGAAGTATCCTCGATTGTGAACTTATTTATGATACTTTGTGCTAGAAATATTGTCACTCATATTCTTAACAACTTAAGAATAATATTTCTAACAAAATATCAATGGACCTTTTCTATTACACATAAATATATTATGTAAACGAAAAAGTGGAAATGCCTTTTAATAAAAAAATATATACAAGATACATACTAAATGATATGCTCTAGGGCATAGTACTAACAATCTCCCACTAGCACTAGAGCCATTCATTACAATATCTTAGACCCATCTTCTCAAGATGTCGGTCTAACTGAGCTTGTGACAAAGGCTTAGTGAATGGATCAGCTGTATTTTTGAGCTGATGTTATTTTTTCTGCATGGCTATATCGCCTTGCCCAACTATATCTCTGATAATGTGGTAGTGCCTTTCTATGTGTTTGGACTTTGGGTGAGACCTTAGTTCCTTAGCCTGTATGACTGCTCCATTGTTATCACAGTGTAGTGGAACTGCTGACTCAATGGAAGGAACTACTGTAAGTTCTGTCACGAACTTCTTTATCCAAACAGCTTCCTTTGCAAGATCTCGATGCAAAGAATATATTCACCTCTGTAGTGGAATCTGCAATGCGTGCTCGCTTTGGAACTCTTCTAACTGACTGCACCTCCATTACAAATGAACACATATCCAGAGGTAGACTTTCTATCATCGATATCTGATTGGAAATCAAAATCAGTATAACCATCCAATTGCAAGTCTCCACCTCCATAAATTAAGAATAAATCCTTAGTTCTTCTCAAGTACTTAAGGATATTCTTGACAGCTATCCAGTGTTCCAAACCTGGATTGGATTGATACCTGCTTGTCAAACTAATAGCATATGCGATATCCGGCCTAGTACACAACATTGCATACATTAAACTTCCAATAGCCGAAGCATATGGAATCTTGGCCATCTTATCTCTTTCTTCAGGTGTCTTTGGAGACATCTCTTTAGAAAGGTGGATACCATGTCTCACTGGTAACAATCCTCTCTTGGAATCAAGCATGTTAAACCTCTTTAACACCTTTTCCAAGTATAGACTTTGAGATAGACCAATTATTCTTTTCACTCTATCTCTATATATGCGAATCCCAAGAATATAGGTTGCCTCCCCTAAGTCTTTCATGGAGAATGTATTTGACAACCATACCTTTATAGTTGTCAACATACCTGTGTCATTACCCATCAACAGTATGTCATCCACATATAAGACAAGGAAAGTGATAGCACTGTCACTAACCTTCTTATATACACATGGCTCATCCTTATTTTTGATAAAACCAAAGGATTTAATGGCTTCATCAAAACGGATGTTCCAACTCCTCGAAGCTTGTTTCAACCCATAAATGGATCGCTTTAGCTTGCATACCTTGGAACCATCTTGGGATTCAAAACCCCTAGGTTGTTCCATGAAAATGTTTTCTTCAATGTATCCATTGAGAAAAGCTGTTTTGACATCCATCTATCAAATCTCATAATCATAGTATACAGCTATTGCTAATAAAATCCTAATTGATTTAAGCATGGCAACAGGCAAGAAAGTCTCCTCATAGTCGACTCCTTGCCTTTGGCGAAACCTTTTCGCTACTAGCTTTGCCTTATAGGTCTCTACCTTTCCATCAGAACCAATTTTCTTCTTGAAAACCCATTTGTTCCCTATAGGTACAATACCTTCAAGTAGGTCAACAAGATCCCAAACTTGATTCTTATACATGGAATCAATCTCGGATTTCATAGCATCAATCCATTTTGAAGAGTCTATATCTGATATAGCTTCTGCATAGGTAAGTGGATCATCTCCATGATCTACTTCTTCATGAGTAGACAACTCTTATTCTTCTTCATGAAGAAAACCATATCTCACTGGTGGGTGAGATACCCTGGTTGTTCTACGAGGAACAGCTGTAGATGTTTCATCAATGGATATAGGTTGACTAGATGGATCTATATCCATCTGATCTGTTGGTTGGTCAGAATTCTCCAATTCTAACTCTATTTGCCTTCCTTTGCCTCCTTCTTGAACAAACTGTTGTTCAAGAAATGTGGCATCTCTACTTATCACAACCTTTTGTGAAGTAGGCAAATAAAAATAATATCCAAAACTATCTTTTGGATATCCAACAAATCGACCTTTTTCTGATCTGGTCTCCAATTTATCAAAGATTCACCTTTTGATATAAGCTGGACAACCCCAAATCTTAACATGCTTAAGACTTGGTTTTCTTCCATACCATATCTCATAAGGTGTGGAAGAAACTGATTTTGATGGAATCCTATTCAGAATATACAAAGCTGATTCTAAAGCAAATCCCTAAAAGGAGATTGGCATATCAGTATAGCTCATCATACTACGTACCATATCCAATAGGGTACGATTTCTCCTTTCAGATACACCATTCAGCTGTGGCATTCCTGGAGGAGTCAGCTGAGAAACAATGCCATGCTCTCTCAAGTATTCATCAAATTCAGTACTCAAATATTCACCTCCACGATCTGATCGAAGAGCTTTAATACTCTTTCCTGTTTGATTTTCTACTTCAGATTTAAATTCTTTAAACTTTTCATAGGATTCATGTTTGTATTTCATCAAATACAAATACCCAAATCTTGATTTATCATCAGTAAAGGTAATAATATAATTTATGCCCACTGGAGCCATTTCTTTAAATGGACCACATACATCACTATGTATTAGCTCCAAAATATTTTCAGCTCTTAGCCCTTGTCCAACAAAGGGTGATATAGTCATTTTGCCCTGAAGGCAAGATTCACAAGTTGGAGTAGGCTCAGAGCCCAATGAGGATAGAATCCCCATTTTCTCCAGTTTTACAATCCTATCTTCTGCAACATGACATAACCTTAAGTGCCAAATATATTTTGAACTTGAGTTGGTTTTCACCATGGCATTGCATTCTTTTAGATCACTTGCATTCAATTTGTGTTTGTCATTATTATCCAAATAATAAAGACCATCATTCATATAACCTGAACCAACATATTTATTTCCAAAATAAATATTGCAAACATCATCTATGAACTGAAATTCATAACCATTTCTAGTCAAACTAGATATAGAAATGATGTTCTTAAAAGCATCAAGTACATATAAAATATTATCCAAACACAAAACATGTCCAAACATGTAAAAAGATTTAAATCCTATGGCTAAAGCTTCAATAGTTGAGCCATTGCCAATCCGGACTCTAACATCTTGAGAACGCAAGCTGCTACTATTTGCTAGTTCCTGCATATCATTAGAAATGCGAGAACTGGCACCAATATCTAAAACCCAAGCTGTAGATGAACTATGAGTATCATCAGAATCTAAATAACAAGATATGGATATACCTTCAGAAGGTGTATCCTTCTTGTCCTTCAGAGAAGCAAGATACTCTGGGCAGTTCCTTTTCCAATGCTCATCCTTTTGGCAGTGGAAACACTTTCCTTTGCCTACATCAGCTTTAGTCTTCCTTTTCTGTTTAGCTATTTTCTTGGAAGGACCAGGAATCTGAGGTTTCTTTTTCTTATTACCCTTCTTCTTATTGGACTTTCCAGCAGAAGAAGATGCAATCAAAGCTACCTCTTTTCCTTTATTGCCCAGCATATTCTTTTGGGCAATAACCAGCATGTTGAGTAAACCAGCTAAGGTGCATTCCTGTTGAGTCATATGGAAATTTGTCACAAAATTCCCAAAAGACTCAGGAAGGGACTGAAGGATCAAATCCGTATGTAATTGGAAATCCATGTTGAAGTCAAGATGTTCTAACTGCTCAATCAGCCGAATCATCTTGTGGACATGATCTCCAATATTCTGTCCCTTAGACATCCTCATACGAAATAGCTGTCTAGATATCTCATACCTAGCATTCCTGTTGTGCTCACCATACAACTCTTGTAGGTGAAGGAGGATCTCACTCGCACTCAACATGTTCTCATGCTGCTTTTGTAACTCATTACTCATGGAAGCAAGCATGTAACACTTAGCTCTCATATCATGTTCCTTCCACTTATCCAAAGTTTCATGTTTCTCTTGTGTGGCCTCTGGATGTAAGGGACCTGGAACATTTGAATCTAGAACATATCATATATGTTCAAGGTTCATGACAAGTTTCAAATTTCTTAGCCAATCAGACAGATTAGGTCCTGTCAACCTATTGCGATCAAGTATGCTTGCAAGGATATTGGATGGTGGTGGTTGTTTTGTGCTCATTTTTATTAGAAAATTAACTGCAAAAAATAATCAGATTAATTAGTAAATGTATCATGTAATTAACCAAAATGATTATGGTCTTTTAATCAAATTGGTCCTCCCACTAACTTAGCGAATCCTACACTTCCAAAGTAGAAAACAGCAATCCTAGTTGGATGGATTTCTAGTGGCTGATTGAATTTTTATAATTCTATTGATCATCGTTAGGTACATCCATTATTGGAATTACAATAAACTATAAGTGAGCAACTCCTTGCCCATCACATCTCATGTGAGGTTCAATCCTTTACTTAGCCCCTAATGCTCAAAATCTCAGGTACATCCAATATTGGCCACCAAACTATTTACATATTTACAACATCTCATGCTTAACAATTATTCTTAAGAAAATCTCTTAAATTAATTGCATCTTATGCAACTATTTAAAATTTCTTAAAATAATTGCCCCAATGGAGGGCCTATGTTATAATTACTTTAATTATAGCATTTTCAACTTAATCATTTGTTTGGAAGATTTTATGGTCATTCTAATTACTATTAAGGTCTCACTTTGCACATTATCCAATTAGCATGCATATATCATATAATAGCATACATTCCCATACAACTCATGCATTCATGGATAAGCAATAAATATGGTATGATCATGGACTTTCTAAGCGATTCAATTCTGAGCCACCAAGAATTGAATCAGGGCATTCCTAGGTGCATTTCATTCATTCATTTTACAAGAGTTGCTGAAGGAGTACATAATCAACACTTGATCTTGAATTCCTCCCACTGGTGCCACCAATGCTCTTGACCTCCTTAAACTTCTTGCAATCCAATATTACATAGTAATCCTTAGCATACCAAGGCGAATTTACAAAAACTTAAATAAATGAAATTACAACCTAAAAATTATTACAAACTTAATAATACATGCCCAAAATAAATTAAATTAAATTAATTAATTTACAATCCCAAAGAAACATAAAAGAAATAAATCCAATCATATTGGTCTTTATAGTCCATGATAATCCATCATGCATATCACTATTTAACAATTAAATAAAACATACATACTTAAATTAAATTGAATATCTCATATTCAACTTAAAAATCAAGATTTGAATATGATTCAAATAAATTTAAAAATTCATATTTGAATCTCATTCAAACAAATTTAAAAATTCAGATTTGAATCACATTCAAACAACTTTAAAAATTCAGATTTGAATCACATTCAAATATTTTTTAAAAAATCAGATTTGAATCACATTCAAACATTTTTTAAAAAATCAGATCTGAATTTTATTCAATCAATTTTAAAAAATCAAATTTAAATATGATTCAAACAACTTTAAAAATTCAGCTTTGAATCACATTCAAACAATTTTTAAAATTCAGATTTGAATCACATTCAAACAATTTTTAAAATTCTGATTTGAATCATAATTTAATTGTGTGATAAAAATTCTAATTAAACAATTTAATTAGACATAAAATGGATCTTAGATCATACAACAATTGCACATTCACCATCCATTTACCTTTGCACACCATTGTGGTGCATCAACCATGCGCACCATGGTGTTCATCATTTGTGCCGCCACCTTGGCTTTGCAACCAGCAATGAACTTTTGATCTCATGATTAAACACACAATTAAATCATATAAACATCAATCTAAATGGCTAATATAGTGGCTCTGATACCAATTGAAGGAACGGAAGCGTGAAAAACACAAGTTTATACCATTGAATTAAAAAATTTTCATCTAGGGTCACATGCATCATGCAAGATTTATTTTTATCTATTAGATTTCAATGATAAACAACATATTAAAACTCTTTTAATATGTTTTTGGATCTTTATTTTTCATTTAAGATTTTAAAATTAATCAGATTAATTTTAGAACCTTAGATTAAATCAAGAACGATTACATTAACCTCTTGATGCACTGCAGCGTGTCTGCGCCTTTGAGATTTGTATTCAGGATACCAAATGTTGTCCCTCTAGTTTTTCCACACCAAGAACACCTATGGCAGCCCTTGAACAGCTTCTAAAGCTTTTTCTATTAATTAGAAATTCAAGTTCTGCCTTTTAAGAGATTAGAGATGTAAACAGGACACTAGAAACAATTTCTAGTGTTCTTAATTCAAGAGATTGATGGCTAATCTCTTTGAATTGATGAGAGATGAAGAAGAATAGATGGGGAGCCTCAAAATGGCTTGACAAAGGAGAGGAGTGGCTGCTAGTTGTTTTTCTTTTTCATAACAACACTTATATAGCTAGGTTAACACATTAAACCCTTGTCACATGTCACCCTTTGATTAGCTCTAGGTTTAAGTGATCCAATCACATTGTGCCAAGTGTCAAACCTATATTTAATCTTGATTTTAATCATCTTACATGATTAAAAAGAACATTTGGCAAGCTTATGTGTAATCCCATGTGTCACCATCTCATGGTGCCACGTGTCACACTGTGAAATGACCAAAATGCCCCTGTGTCTTAATTTTGAGTTCTTAACCCAAAATAATTATTTTTCTTCTTCTAATCAATTTGTATCAAATATAAATTGATTAATTAATCTCTATTAATTAATTTCTCATTAATTAAATTCATATTTAAACACTTTAAATATAAATTTAACTTATACTATACATCCAATAATCTAGATTTGGTTTCAAGTCATGCTAGGGACTTTGCAATTTAATTGCAAACCAAACCTATTTAATTAATCAATTAAACTCTCTAGTTAATTAATTAAATCATATTTAAATAGGTGATAACTTGTGTATGTGTGTGACTTACTAGGCTCATCACTAATTTGCAATGAGATATGATATCAACTCTTAATATCATCAGAACTCTTTCTTACCATAAATGATTTCTCTAAATCATTTTATGAACCTCATAGACCATGGTTAACACCTAGTATAGAATGCCATGGCCACCTAATTAGTAATAAGGTTTACCTTAAATGAACCTATAATCATATGTTACCATGCACTAGAATCTCTCTGTTGCAAAATTCCAACTCAAGCTGGAGTCATGGTTTATGTCAAACTCCATTTGCTATGAATATTATGTTCTCTTTTAATTCTAGTTCTTGATTAAAAAGATTTTCTCACCAGAAACTCTTTTCTGAATAAATCTATCTGTCCTGGCCAGGAACTTGAAACATCAAGAACAATTAAATGAACATAGGATTTTATCTCTATTTACTTAGAGGAACAGATTCCATCTTGATCAACACCTACCTCCATATATAACTAGTAGGAGCCAACACATGCCCATATACCTATACACAGTACAAGTATGAAAGCAGTATCAAACTCAAACTACCTATATACAAGATAATTGTGCTATCTCAGGTCTAAAGATTATATGCACTGATATGATTTATGACAAAACATAGACAAGAGTAAACTCCATGTGCTTGTCATAAGTGTCACTGGTTCGGCCTACTTATCATTTATAAGTGCCTATCATGTTTGTTATATGGCATGAGACTCACCATTCCATCTTATTTATATCTCATATAAATAACTTGGGAACAAGTATGAATACAATCTTTCTGGATAAGTCATGTCCTTATTATGAAGTATCCTCGATTGTGAACCTATTTATGATACTTTGTGCTAGAAATATTGTCACTCATATTCTTAACAACTTAAGAATAATTTTTCTAACAAAATATCAATGGACCTTTTCTATTACACATAAATATATTATTTAAACGAAAAAGTGGAAATGCCTTTTATTAATAAAATATACACAAGATACATACTAAATGATATGCTCTAGGGTATACTACTAACAGATCCATCTACTCAACCTACACTTATTGATGAAACATCCACAGTAATTCCTCGCAGATCAACCAGGATATCTCACCCACCAGTGAGATATGGTTTTCTTCATGAAGATGAACAAGAGTTGTTTACTCATGAAGAAGTAGATCACGGAGATGATCCACTTACCTATGAAGAAGCTATATCAAATATAGACTCTTCAAAATGGATAAAAGCTATGAAATCCGAAATTTATTCAATGTATAAGAATCAAGTTTGGAATCTTGTTAACCCACCTAAAAGTATTGTACCTATAGGGAATAAATGGATTTTTAAGAAGAAAATTAGTTCTGATGGAAAGGTAGAGACCTATAAAGCAAGGCTAGTAGCGAATGGGTTTCGCTAAAGGCAAGGAATCGACTATGAGGAGACTTTCTCACCTGTTGCCATGTTTAAATCAATTAGGATTCTATTAGCAATAGCTACATACTATGATTATGAGATTTGGCAGATGGATGTCAAAATAGCTTTTCTCAATTGATATATTGAAGAAAACATTTTCATGAAACAACCTAGGGGTTTTGAATCCCAAGATGGTTGCAAGGTATGCAAGCTAAAGTAATCCATTTATGGGTTGAAATAAGTTTCGAGGAGTTGGAACATCTATTTTGATGAAGTCATTAAGTCATTTGGTTTTATAAAAAATGTGGATGAACCATGTGTATATGAGAAGGTTAGTGATAGTGCTATCACTTTCTTTGTCTTATATATAAATGATATTCTGGTGATTGGTAATGACATAGGTATGTTGACAGTTGTAAAGGTATGGTTGTCAAATACATTCTCTATGAAAGACTTAGGGGAAGTAACCTATATTCTTGGAATTCGTATCTATAGAGATAGAGCGAAAAGAATAATTGATTTAGCCCAAAGTCTATACTTGGAAAAGGTGTTAAAGAGGTTTAACATGCTTGATTCCAAGAGAGGATTGTTACCAATGAGACATGGTATCCACCTTTCTAAAGAGATGTCTCCAAAGGCACCTGAAGAAAGAAATAAAATGGCCAAGATTCCATATGCTTCGGCTATTGGAAGTTTGATGTATGCAATGATGTGTACTAGGCCGGATATCTCATATGCTGTTAGTTTGACTAGCAGGTTTCAATCCAATCTAGGTTTAGAACACTGGATAGCTGTCAAGAACATCCTTAAGTACTTTAGAAGAACTAAGGATTTATTCTTGATTTATAGAGGTGGTGACTTGCAATTGGATGGTTATACTGATTCTGATTTCCAATCAGATATCGATGATAGAAAGTCTACCTCTAGGTTTGTGTTCATTTGTAATGGAGGTGTAGTCAGTTAGAAGAGTTTCAAACAGAGTACGACTACTGATTCCACTACAGAGGCCGAGTACATTGCTGCATCAGATGCTGCAAAAGAGGCTGTTTGGATAAGGAGCCCTGGTCTCACCAGAAATCCAAACACATTGAAAGGCGTTACCACATTATCAAAGAGATAGTTGGGCAAGGCGATGTAGCCATGCAGAAAATAGCATCAGCTGAAACTCCAGCTAATCCATTCACTAAGCCTATGACATAAGCTCAGTTAGACCGACATCTTGAGAAGATGGGTCTTAGATATTATAATGAATGGCTGTAGTGCTAGTGGGAGATTGTTAGTAGTATGCCCTAGAGCATATCATTTAGTATGTATCTTGTACATATTTTATTAATAAAAGGTGATTTTACTTTTCCATTTACATAATGTATTTATATGTAATAGAAAAGGTCCATTGATATTTTGTTAGAATTTCTATTATTAAGTTGTTAAGAAGATTAGTGACAATATTTCTAGCACAAAGTATTATAAATGGGTTCATAATCGATGATACTTCACACAGGAGATGACTTATCCAGAAAGATTGTAATCATGTTTGTTCCCAAAGTATTTATATGAGATAAAATAAGATGGAATGGTGAGTCTCATGCCATATAACAAACATGATAGGCACTTATACATGATAAGTAGGCTGAACCAGTGACGCATATGACAAGCACATGGAGTTTACTCTTGTTAATGCATTGTCATATATCATATCAGTGCATATAATCTTTAGACCTGAGATAACAAAGTTATCTTGTTCATAGGTGGTTTGAGTTTGATATTGCTTTCATACTTGTACTGTGTATGGGTATATAGGCATGTGTTGGCTCCTACTAGTTATTTATGGAGATTGGTGTTGATCAAGATGGAATCTATTACCCTAAGTAAATAGAGATAAAATCCTATATTCATTTAATTGTTCTTAATGTTTCAAGTTCCTGGCCAGAACAGACAGATTTAATCAGAAAAGAGTTTCTGACAAGAAAATCTAATTAATCAAGAACTGGAATTAAAAGAAAACATAATATTCATAGCAAATGGGGTTTGACATAAACCATGACTCCAACTCGAATTGGGATTTTGTAACAGAGAGATTCTAGTGCATGGTAACATATGATTATATGTTCATTTAAGGTGTTCCTTGTTACTAATTGGGTGGCCATGGCATGCTATGCTAAATGTCAACCATGGTCTATGAGATGCCTAAAAAGATTTAGAGAAATCATTTATGGTAAGAAAGAGTTCTAATGATATTAAGAGTTAATATCATATCTCATTGCCAATTAGTGATGAGCCTAGTGAGTCACACACATACACAAGTTAATCACCAAGTTAAATTTGATTTAATTGATTAATTAAAGAGTTTAATTGATTAATTAAATAGGTTTGGTTTGCAATAAGATTACAAAGTCCCTAGCATGGCTTGAAACCAAATTTAGGTTATTGGATGTATAGTATAAGTTAAATTTATATTTAAAGTGTTTAAATATGAATTTAATTGTGAGAAATTAATTAATGGAGATTAATTAATTGATATTTGATATAACTTGATTAGAAGAGGAGCAATAATGATTTTGGGTTGAGAACTGTTATGTTGGTTTTACAACCACCGCAAGTGCACAGATCACTAACACGTAATAAAATGATGAGTAAAGTATTGTTCCTCCAAGGAATTTGATTAGTAATTACCAATCTACACAGTAATTTTGACTGTTTAGGCTATCGAACAATGAGGGAATGGAAGTTGTCTATTTAAACACTAAAATGATAAACTTAAAATGAAATAATCTATTTTGGAATAATTCCGGAATTAAGATTTCACACTTGAATTTTACTATGGATGTTATCTTGTTTATTTACTGGATTGAGAATCATTTGCCTTGATGGAAATCAGTCTTAAAGGCATCCTAAGTCCTCTTTCAAGGCACCTAGGGTGTATTCTAATTAACTTAAACCCGACTTTTGTGGCGATCAAATTAATTAAAATCCTTTAAGGTCTTTGACCAATTTTGAAATTCCAGAAAGGTTTTAGCCTATGTCTAGGTCAGAATTCCTAGGTTGAAGATCTTGATTTTCTAATATTATTCTTCACCTTTCAGTCATTCAATTAATATCTACAATCAATACAAAGTGGGTACCAGCACATAGCATGTATTAAGATCACAAGAAATTAAATCAAGGAACAAATCTGAAATCGTCTAAATAAAACTTAATATTTATCCATAACAATGATTACAAGCATTACTCTCCCAATTCCAGAATATGAAAACTACTCACTCATGAGTTCAGCAAACATCATGATAAAAAGGTAAAGGCAGTAAAAAGAAATCATATAGAAGAAATAAAACAATAAAAATCCGTTTAAGGAGATGGAATGAAGGAACTGAAAAGAGTTTGCAGCTTTGATCTTGTGGAACTTCAGTTGGAAAACTCCTCTTGATACTGATATTCTTCTCCTCAAGACGGCTGGAGAGAGTGCAGAATGCGAGTCTCTTTAAAACTCCTTAAAAATGCTGTAAAAGGATCCCCTCTCCCCAATTTGATGTTTTCTGCTTCTATTTATAATAGTTGTTCTAGGTTTAGGTCATCTTTGAGTCCAAAAAGCCTTCAGAGTCTGATTTGAATGTGTAAACAAGAGCGGGAATTCGGGTTTGAAAACTAGCTGCCACATGGTACACGGCTCGTGTGTCACTACACGGCCCGGCCCTGGGCCGTGTAACTTACTGGAGTGGAATTGCAGAGTCTTGCATTGGCATAGAGACTTACACGGGTCTGCCCTAGCTACACGGGCCTGGTTACACGGGTCGTGTACTTTTGTTCTCAGAAAGTTCTTCAAGCTTGTGCCCGGCAGAGACTTACATGGGTCCCTGCAGATTACACGGGTCCAATTACATGACCCGTGTACTTTTGTTTCTCCATTGGCTCTTTGGCTTTCATCGGGCAGAAGGTTACACTGGTTTGTGGCTTTGCTTACACGGCCCGTGTACTTTGTATCAACAGAAATTCTGAGTCTTTTGACCTCTCCAAGCTTCCCTTTTGCACTCCTATACTCTGGGGCTTCACCCAAACACCTGAAATGATGCAGAAAACATGGAATTAAGGGCTTGACAATAGAAATTACAAAAACTAATGAAATCAACTACTATGCATGAGATTACTTACCTAAATGCTATGAGATAGTACACAATTGTGCTTAAAAATATCTATACAATTCAAGTGTATCAAATACCCTCAAACTCAAACTTTTGCTTGTCCTCAAGCAAAATAAAACTCTATTTTAAAACACAAGGTTAGAAATTCTGTTTGTTAGAAATTATATTCTTAAGTTTTTACGAATATGAGTGACAATATTTCTAGCACAAGGTATCATAAATAGGTTCACAATCGAAGATACTTCACAATAAGGATATGACTTATCTAGTAAGATTATTTTCATGTTTGTTCCTAAGTTATTTATATGAGATATAAATAAGATGGAATGGTGAGTCTCATGCCATATAACAAACATGATTGGCGCTTATACATGATAAGTAGGCTGAACCAGTGATATTTATGACAAGCACATGGAGTTTACTCTTGTTAATGTATTGTCATAAATCATATCAGTGCATATAATCTTTAGATCTGAGATAGCACAGTTATCTTGTATATAGGTGGTTTGAGTTTGATACTGCTTTCATATTTGTACTGTGTATGGGTATATGGGCATGTGTTGGCTCCTACTAGTTATATATGGAGGTAGTTATAAAATCCTATGTTCATTTAATTGTTCTTGATGTTTCAAGTTCCTGGCTAGGCCAGATAGATTTAATCAGAAAAGAATTTCTGATGAGAAAATCTTTTTAATCAAGAATTGGAATTAAAAGAGAACATAATATTCATAGCAAATAGAGTTTGACATAAACCATGACTCCAACTCGAATTGGGATTTTGTAACAGAGAGATTCTAGTGCATGGTAACATATGATTATAGGTTCATTTAAGGTAAACCTTATTACTAATTAGGTAGCCATGGAATGCTATGCTAGGTGTTAACCATGGTCTATGAGGTACATAAAATGATTTAGAGAAATCATTTATGGTAAGAAAGAGTTTTGATGATATTAAGAGTTGATATCATGTCTCATTGCCAATTAGTGATGAGCCTAGTAAGTCACACACATACACAAGTAATCACCAAATTAAATATGATTTAATTAATTAATTAAAGAGTTTAATTGATTAATTAAATAGGTTTGGTGTAACACCCTCCCCGTAGCAATTCCGTACATTCTACTGTTCTAGTGACCGGTGTCGGTCCGGACAGCTAGAACGTTCGGAAAAATATTTAAACTAAAGTCAGGAACCATAATTAACTCAAATATTAATAAGAAAAATTTAGTAAAAATTTTAGAAATAAAATACAACCAAGTTAAACGAGCCGGTGCCCAAGTGATGGGTAACCAGAGGTAAGTTGCGGTTCTCGCAACGAGGAGCCCTAGACCCGGGAAAAAATTCATAAAATAATTTTTGGGACTCCAGAGAAGGGTCATTGAGGTTCCTATGGCATTAGAATGCCAAGAAAATATTTAGAAAAATTTTTCAATTGGTACAGACAATTTTGACCCGTTAAGCCAAACGAAGGGCATTTTGGTCATTTCGCCTTCAGAGACGATTTTTGGCCGACTTGTCCAGTTGAGTAAATAATTATTATGACATAAAATATGAATTAATATTGATGAAAAATTAATTTGAAGTTAGTAGAAGAGAAAAGAAAAGAAAATACAATAAAATGCCCATTATGACATATTATGAGGTCATTTAAAATTGTCCACCAATCACAATTAAGTAACCATTTGACTAATTAATAAAAGAGATAAATAAAGACCAAGGAAGACCAAAAACAAGCAGCCATCTTCTTCTTCAAAACGTGATCCTCTCCTCCATAACCCTCCATGGAAGTTTTCTTTAATTACTTCCATTTTCCCATGAATTTGCACTATAAAACCCTAAGTCCCTTCACTAAAAGCTTGTCTCTACCTCTTGGGAAGTGTTTGGCAGCCTAGAAAGTGAAGGAAAGTGAAGTTTTGAGTTGGGAAAAATTTGTCTACAAGAGGTTAGTGCTTACTTTTACAAATATTTCTTTATTTCTATGTTAGGGACTTGAACTTAGTATGAAATTGTAAATTAAATGGACTAAACTCATGTGTATCTATACCATGAATTTTGACTGCCCTAAGGAAGGAATAGGATTGATTGTTTTGATGGACTTTAAGTGGACTAAAGATCATGATTAAAGAATATATGCATGTGATAATGAATTAGTGAGTTAAACTAAGGTAATATGGGTGAAACTTGAACTTGGGCTAGGGTTTGGAAGTGAAAAATTTGATTTGGCTTATGAAATGGTTAAAGAACATTCTAATGGTCAATTAGTGACCATTTGAGGTATGTTGACCATAATTTGAGGTGCATTAGAGTGTTACAAACTGAAATGGTAGGCTGCCTTGTGAGTGCAGCAGGGTGGCTGGAATTGCAGTCCACTTGGACAGCCATATCTTTGGTTGTGTTGGTCCAATTGGTGTTTGGCCAATTGGACATGAAACTAGGCTTATAATGGCACATTTTTGCTGAAGAAACCATGCCCAAAAGACCAAAGCAAGAGGACCAAAACTTGGCCCCAATCCGGATACCCTGCAAACAGCCCCTGCAGAAATGACCAAATGAACAGTAACTGTTCATTTGGCCATAACTCACTGTAGATATGGTCAATTGACCTGAAATTTTTACAGCAACAAGATAAGATATAGAAAAACAACTTTCATGAAGGACACCAATCTAAATTATGCCATTAACCTAATCAAATCATTGAGAAAAATAAAGTTTACTGTACTGAGATTTCCAGAATTTTCATTTGAGCAGTAATGTTTGGATGGCTATAACTCCCTCTAGAAAACTCAGATTTAGGCGATTCTTGAACCGATGAAAACCTAAGGCATAGTAGAACATTTCATATGAAGAAAGTTAGGCCAAATTATGAACTTAACTTGATCAAATTACTGACCAAAGTTGGACCAAAATCTGCCAAAACCCAAAAGTGCAGCATGAACAGTGCACGTGAACAGTAAACTTATTTTGGCCATAACTTGAGCTACAAAACTCCAAATGGAGTGATTCAAAAAAGGAAATTCAACTAGACAGAATAAGGAACAACTTTCATGTTTACCATTTCCTCAAATTCCCACTGTAAAAATAACAAATGGAACAGTAAAGATGAAGCACCAAATCTGAAAATTTTGTTCAATTAGCATTAAACTTAGAAATGGTATTGGCAACCAATACCAACAAGTTTTAAATACAAAATGTGGTATGTTTGGGGTGTTAAAACCAATACACCTATTTTCTATCCAAAAGTCAACATTTTTGTTGACCAATGAGGTGAATAGTGACACCAAAACCGAAAATTGGCAATTTTGCCAAAATGACCTAAGCTTTGAGAAAGTGACTAAAACCAACAAGTTTTGAATGCAAAATGTGGTATGTTGGGAGTGTCAAAACCAATGTACCTATTGTTTATGCAAAAGTCAACATTTTAGTTGACTAATGAAATGAATAGTGACATGAAAACTTGAAATTCAAAAATTGTGAAACTTAAAAGTGCAAAATGCCCTAGTAGGCCTAATGTGATTGGTTTGGATAGATTGGCATGCCAATAGGGTATTGTTTTAGCAGTACTGCGGAAGGCTTTATGCCTGTATTCATGGCTTTATGCCCGTATTCATGACTTTTATGCCCGTATTCATGGCTTTTATGCCCGATTATGTGATATCATGGCTTTTTAGCCATACTGACTGCATACGTGGTAGACGTTCTGCGTCCCATGGTATGACGGCCCGAGGCACCGCGGTGTCCAGTGCCAACGACCCGTTATCCAGTCCAGTCGTATAGGTTACTTGGGCATGGAAAAGTATAACTGTAATTGAACTGATTGTTAAAGAAAATACGAAAATTAAATATTAGGAATGATTACGATAGAATATAAAGAAACTCAAGATCATGAAGAAAATAATTAATAAAATGCATGAAGAAGTTAATATCATAAAACGTAATTAGCCCACGACTAAACATTAAGTTGGTAATTACTCAGTTCTTATGAACACAATGGCTAAGAAATTATGATTTTTATTTGCATATTATTTCTTTCTATTTTATTATTTGCACCACTAAGCTTTATGCTTAGCGTCGCTTTGCAACGCTGTAGTGCGAAGATTTGGATAGAGGGCCCGTAAACCACAGTTCGGTAAGGCAGTTCACAATTCTGCATAGTGTCCGTGTCACCTCAACTTCTGCAGTGCATTGGTAGGACACTAGGTGTCATTTTGGCATTCTGTAATAAATTTTGATTTTCTCATATGTAATGAAACTTATGTAATGTATTTTGATTTTCATGTAAATAATGCAAATTTGTGCTTGTAAATGGAAAAGTGAATATTGATCTGTGACTGTTACATGACTATCAAACGAGATGAATGATTGAGAATTGAAATTGAGAAATGAATGGTTGAAAAATGTTGAGATGATGATTATTGGAGTTTGAGAGTAATTGAATACGAATATATGAATATTGGAAGTGTTTTTCACAGGTTCCGAAGAACTGTTTTCTCCATTTTTAGCCGGTACTCCGCCGGATTTTCTTTAAAATTTTCGGAACCTCAAATAAATTACAATTTCAATAAATGAATTATAATTCACAAGTTATATTCAAAAGGAAGAATAAAAATGAATTAAGATAAAATAGAGTGCTCGGCACACTGAGTGGCATAACTTGCTCGGCTACATTGTAGTCGGGTAAGGGGTGTCACATTTGGTTTGCAATTAGATTGCAAAGTCCCTAGAATGGCTTGAAACCAAATCTAGGTTATTGGATGTATAGTATAAGTTAAATTTATATTTAAAGTGTTTAAATATGAATTTAATTAATGAAAAATTAATTAATAGAGATTAATTAATTAATTTATATTTGATATAAATTGATTAGAAGAAGAGAAATAATTATTTTGGGTTGAGAACTCAAAATTAAGACACAAGGGTATTTTGGTCATTTCACAGGGTGACATATGGCACTATGAGATGGTGACACATGACACTGCACATAAGCTGCCAAATGTCTTTTAATCATGTAAGATGATAAAAACTAAGATTAAATATAGGTTTGACACTTGGCACAATGTGATTGGGTCAATTAAACCTAGAGCCAATCAGAAGGTGACATGTGGCAAGGGTTTTAAGTGGTGACCTAGCTATATAAGTGTAAAGATGAAAGAACAAACATAACAAGCTGCCATTCTTCTCTTTGTGCTGCCACCCTTGGCTGCTCTCCCTTCTCTTCTTCTTCATCTCTCATCTATTCTAAGAGATTAGCAAACAATCTCTTGAATTAAAAATACTAGAAATTGTTTCTAGTGTCCTGTTTACATCTGTAATCTCTCAAAAGGAAAAACTTGATTTTCTAATTCATAGAAATAGATTTAGAAGCTGTTCAAGGGCTGCCTTAGGCGTTCTTGGTGTGAACAAGCTAGAGGAATAACATCTGGTATCCTAGACGCATCCCAAAGGTGTCAAATGCACTGCAGTGCATCAAGAGGTTAGTGCACTTGTTCTTGTTCTAATATAGGGTTCTAATAATTAATCTGATTAATTCTAAAATCTTAAATGGAAAATGTAGATTCAAAAATATATTAAAATAGTTTTAATATGCTGTTTATCATTGAAATCAAATATATAAAAATGAATCTTGCATGATGCATGTGACCCTAGATGAAAAATTTTAAATTTCAATGATTTAAACTTGTGATTTTCATGCTTCCGCTCCTTCACTTCCATGATATTTTCAATATAATCAGAAAAAATAGCCATCATGCATCTTTGAAAGGTAGCAGGGGCATTACAAATATTCCATAAGGGCAAGTGAATGTGGTCTTTTCTTGGTCTTCTAGGTGAATGGGAATTTGGAAGAATCCTGAATACCCATCTAGATAACAGAAATAAGAGTGTTTTGCTAACCTTTCTAACATTTGTTCGATGAAAGGGAGAGGAAAATGGTCGTTTTTTATAGCACTGTTCATTTTCCTATAATTTATGCACATTCGCCAACCAATGATTACTCTAGTAGGGATTAGTTCATTGTTTGCATTTTGGATAATAGTTGTCCTACCCTTCTTAGGAACTACATGTACTGGACTAACCCATTTACTATCAGAAATTGGGTATATGATACCTGCATCTAATAGTTTTAAAATTTCTTTCATGACTACTTCTTTTAAGTCTTCTTTGGTGCTCGATAGTGGGTTTACTGTTTTCTTCCATGGGTATCCTATGTATGTAAATCGAGGGGTTTATCCCTTTCAGGTCTTCTATTTTATACCCTATGGCCTTGTTATGGATCCTAAGTTCTCTTAACAATTTTTCCTCTTCTAACTTAGATAGGCTAGCATTGATTATAACAGGATATTTAGAGTTTGAGTCCAAAAATGCGTACCTTAGCTAGGAGGGGAGAGGTTTAAGCTCTACCTGTTTGGCGTTTTCCTAGGGCTTACCCTTGGTTTGTTCCTCCTTCAACTTCTCCATCTCGGAAGCCTTAGTTAAGAGTAGGGGTGGATGAGCTGCTAAGTATTGTACACAGGCTACTATTTCTGTGTTTTCATCATTCACTGTGTGGTTGTGCACAATACATGCTTCAAGAGGATCTTTAGGATGTGTCTTATGAAATTTCTCTTCAACTTGTTTATCAATTATGTCAACCTTGAAGCATTCATCAGGTTCGAATTTGAGTTTCATTGTGTCAAACAAGTTGAATTCCACTTCTTCTTTTCCTACTTTGAGGGTTAGTCGCTCATTTTTGACGTCTATGATGGCTCCGGCGGTTGCCAAGAATGGTCTTCCTAAGATGATAGGGATCTGAACATCTTCTTCGATTTCAAGGACAACAAAGTCTACTGAAATGAAGAATTTGCCCACTTTGATGGGGATGTTCTGAAGTATGCCCACTGGATATTTAACTAATTGATCAGCCAATTCCAATGAGATTGTCGTGGGCCTCAATTCTTCGATCTCTAACTTTTTGCATATTGATAGAGGTATTAAACTCACGCTTGCCCCCAGATCACAGAGGGCTTTGTCTATTTTCTTGTTACCAATGAGGCAGGGTATGGAGAAGCTTCCTGGATCTTTCAACTTTGGAGGCAGCTTGTTTTGTAATATGGCACTGCATTCCTCTGTTAGAGCAAATGTTTCATAGTCTTCCAGTTTTTTTTTCTTTGAAAAATTTCTTTAAAAAATTTGGCATAGGATGGCATCTGAGAGAGTACTTCTGTGAAGGGAATGTTGATATAAAGTTTCTGTAAAACTTCTAAAAGCTTCCTAAATTGCTTGACCAATTTGGCTTTTTGAAATCTTTGAGGAAAAGGTAGGGGAGGCTGGTATGGCTCTAGTAACTTCTTTTTCTTCACTGCCTCCTCTTTCTGATCTTTCTTGGCTTCGTCCTCCCTTTTCTCTGCTTGGCTTTCAGATTTTTCTAAGGTCTCCTCTATTGGTTCTTCCTCTGATTGTACTAGAGTTCTCCCACTCCTCAATGTAACTGCCTTACAATGCTTCCTTGGGTTCATCTCCAATTGACTAGGCAGTTTACTAGCAGCCTTACTTGAAGAACTTGCTTGCTGAGCAATTTGATTTTCTAGTATCTTGTTATGGGTAGCAAGTTGGTCCATTTTGGAAGTCAGATATTTAATCAATTCATTCTATTATTGTTGAACTGCTAGGAACCCTTCCATCATGGATTCCATGGTCATCTTCGGCTCAGGTTGCTGAGGTTGAGAAGGCGGTGGTGGCTGTGCAAAGTTTTGGCCTCTGTTCTGAAATCCAAGGGGATGCTGGTGGTTTGTACCCCTGTTGCTTGTTTATTGGCTGGTTTTGCTGATTGGACCATGAGAAATTTGGGTGATTCCTCTATCCAGGGTTATAAGTGTTTGAATATGGATTGTTGGGCTGCCTCTGGTTGAAGTTTCCTCCATTATTCACATAGTTCATTTGTTTTGCGGAGGGTTCATTGAAGTTGTTATATTCTGAATATCCTCCTCCATAGCTGTCCTCATGTTGACTATTCATCCCTACTACATTGGCTTGCATTTTATCAAGCCTTCTTGTGAGCTGATCAAATTGGGAATTTATCATGCTTAGGGCATCTACTTCCAGGACCCCTGCTGTTCTCCTTGCATTTCCTCTTTCATTTTACCACTCATAATTATGGTATGCAACCCTCTCTAAAAGTTCAAGTGCTTGTGTTACTGTTTTCTCCATTAGGTCACCTTCTGCAGCTGAATCAACTGTGCTCTTTGTAGAGGGAAGTAACCAATTATAGAAATTTTGTACTAATAGCCAACCCTCTATGCCATGGTGTGGACATTCCCTCTGCAGGTCTTTATATCTTTCCCATGCGTCATAGAGTGATTCACCTTCCTTTTGTCTGAAGGTGTTGAGCTCAAGTCTCAGTCTTACAGTCTTTGTAGGTGAGAAGTATCTTGCTAGAAAAGCTTGCGAGAGGCTTTCCCATGTGGTGAATGTTCCAGTTGGTTGAGAAAGTAACCACTTCCTTACTCTGTCTCAAAGGGAGAATGGGAATGCTCTAAGTCTTATGGCTTGATCAAACACTCCATTCATCTTAAATTTGTCACAAAGGGCAAGAAAGCACTGGAGGTGATAATGTGGATCTTCTGTTGGTGAACCTGCAAACTAGGTTTGTTGAATCATTTGAAGCCATGCTAATTTTAATTCAAAGTTGTTGGCTTCCACTGTGGGTCTAATGACACAAGGCTGAAATCGTTGGACAGATAGAGCTCCATAGTCTCTCAAGAGTTTTTGTCTATCATTATTATTAGCAATGGTTGGAATTTCAGGATCTTCTTGATCGTGCTCTTAATGTTTCCTTTCCCTCCTGATGGCTTTCAGAGTTCTATCTATCTCTGAATCACAGTCTAAAATTTCTTCTTCTGGCCTTGTTATGGTCAAATACCAGATTGAGCAACTGAGAGAAAAGAAATAAAATAAATCAAATAAAATTAGATAATAAAGATAATTACCTAAATCAGCTAAATTGTCTATCGCTCGATATTACTAAAGCCAAAATCCTCGGCAACGGCACCAAAAACTTGTTATGCTGGTTTTACAACTACCGCAAGTGCACGGATCGCTAACAAGTAATAAAGTGCTGAGTAAAGTATCATTTCAATGAGGAATTTGATTAGTAAGTACCAATCAACACAGTAATTTTGACTGTTTAGGCTGTCGAACAATGAGGGAATGAAAGTTGTCTATTTTAAACACTAAAATGATAAACTTAAAATGAAATAATCTATTTTGGAGCAATTCCGGAATTAAGATTTCACACTTGAATTTTACTATGGATGTTATCTTATTTATTTACTGGATTGAGAATCGTTTGCCTTAATGGAAATCAGTCCTAAGGAATCCTAAGTCCTCTCTCAAGACACCTAGGGTGTATTCTAATTAACTTAAACTCGATTTTCGTGGCGATCAAATTAATTAAAATCCTTTAAGGTCTTTGACCAATTTTGAAATTCCACAAAGGTTTCAGCCTATGTTTAGGTCAGAATTCCTAGGTTCAAGATCTTGATTTTCTAATATTAATCTTCACATTTCAGTCCTTCAATTAATATCTATAATCAATACTAAGTGGGTACCGGTACATAGCATGCATTAAGATCACAAGAAATTAAATCAAAAAACAAATCCCAAATCCAATAAATAAAACTTAATATTTATCCATAACAATGATTACAAGCATTACTCTCCCAATTCCAGAATATGAAAACTACTCACTCATGAGTTCAGCAAACATCATGATAAAAAGGTAAAGGCAGTAAAAAGAAATCATATAGAAGATATAAAACAATAAAAATCCATTTAAGGAGATGGAATGAAGGAACCAAAAAGAGTTTGCAGTTTTGATCTTGTGGAACTTCAGCTGGAAAACTCCTCTTGATATTGATATTCTTCTCCTCAAGACAGCTGGAGAGAGTGTAGAATGCGAGTCTCTTTAAAACTCCTCAAAAATGCTGTTAAAGGATCGTCTCTCCCCGATTTGATGTTTTTTGCTTCTATTTATAATAGCTATTCTAAGGTTAGGTCATTTTTTAGTCCAAAAAGCCTTAGGAGTCTGATTTGAATGTGTAAACAAGAGCCAGAATTTGGGTTTGAAAACTGGCCGCTACATGGTACACGGTCCGTGTGTCACTACACAGCCTCGGGCCGTGTAACTTACTCGAGTGGAATTGCAGAGTCTTGCATTGGCACAGAGACTTACACAGGTTTGCGCTGGCTACACGGGCCGTGTACTTTTATTCTCAGAAAGTTCTTCAAGCTTGTGCCCAGCAGAGACTTACACGGGTCCCTGCAGATTACACGGGTCCAATTACACGAACCGTGTACTTTTATTTCTCCATTGGCTCTTTGGCTTTCATCTGGCAGAAGGTTACACGGGTTTGTGGCTTTGCTTACACGGCCTGTTTACTTTGTATCAGCAGAAATTTTGAGTCTTTTGACCTCTCCAAGCTTCCCTTTTGCACTCCTATACTCTGGGGCTTCACCCAAACACTTGAAATGATGCAGAAAACATGAAATTAAGTGCTTGACAATAGAAATTACAAAAACTAATGAAATCAACTACTATGCATGAGATTACTTACCTAAATGCTATGAGATAGTATACAATTGTCCTTAAAAACATCTATACAATTCAAGTGTATCAAGAACTCAAAATTACAATATAAGGGTAATTTGGTCATTTCACATGGTGACATGTGGCACTATGAGATGGTGACACTTGCCATTTGTCTTCCTATCATGTAAGATGTTTAAAGTCAATATTAAGTCCAGCTTTAACACTTGGATTAATGTGATTGAGTCAATTAAAAATAAAATGCAATGTGATAGTGACATGTGGCATAGGGTTTAAGTGACTTAATGACCTAATTATATAATAGGAAAAAGAATGAAAAATAAAACATAACATTCCTCTCCTTAAAGGTGGCGGTAGCCAACATTCTCCCTCTCCTCTTCTTCTTTTCTCATCAATTCAAAGAGAATTGCCCAAATTTCTTTGAATTAATATTGCTAGAAATTGTTTTTAGTATTCTATACATACATACTACCTCTCTAAAGGCAAAAACCCAATTTATAATTGGTTGGCAAAGGATTGAGAAGCAAATTGGGGGTTGTCCATTGGTAATCTTGGTGTGGACAAGCTAGAGGGACAACACTTGGGGTCGTAGGTGCTTCTTAAAGGTGCCAATCACATCCATAGTGCATCAAAGAGGTTAGTGCTTTAACTCTTCATTTAAACAAGGGTTTAAATGAATTAATTTGTTAATTCACAATCTTGAATGGCAAACATAGATCCTAATACATATTAAAAGTGTTTTAATATGCAATTGGGCATTGAAATTAATTAGGCACATAAGAGATGTGGTATGATGCATGTAACCCTAGAAGAAAATTTTTGAAATTCAATGCTCTAATGAACAATCACCATGCTTCCGCTCTTTCATGCCCTTCATCGGGTTATAGTCTATCTTTTTCAATAATATCGATTAAGTCTATAACTCGATGGTCACTTTGGTTTTTATTCTGCTTATCTCAATTAATTTTCATCTCATTTTTTGTCCTCGAGTTGGCTTTGAATAATACTATTCAGATCTCGAAATTCTCGAGACGTTACAACTCTTCCCCTCTAAAGAGAAATTTTGTCCTCGAAATTTACCTAGTATCAATCTGTGAACAATTGTGGATGTTGCCTCCTGATATCCTCCTCAAGTTCCCATGTGGCTTCGTCTTTAGAGTGGTTCCTCCATAACACCTTCACTAGAGGAATTTGCTTGTTTCTCAACTGCTTTGTCTCCTTTGCTAGAATTGCCGTAGGTTCTTCATCATAGGTAAGATCTGGACTAACTTCAATAGACTCCAAAGGCAATATGTGTGAAGGATCTGACCTATACCTTCAAAGCATGGACACATGGAACACGTTATGAATCTTATCCAACTCCGGAGGCAAGGCAAGTCTATATGCCAATGGACCCACTTTTTCCAGAATCTCATATAGTCCTATGAAGTGAGGACTTAATTTCCCTTTTCTCCCAAATCTCATAATCTTTTTCCATGGGGAAACTTTCAAAAACACCTTATCACCCACATTATATTCAATATCCCATCTCTTCAAATCCACATAGGACTTCTGCCGATTAGATGCAGCCTTTAGTCTGTCCTGAATGATTATGATTTTCTCCTTAGTCTGTTGTACCATTTCTGGGCCAATTAACTTTCTTTCGCCCACTTCATCCTAACATAAGGGAGTTCTACATTTTCTACCATACAGTGCTTTATAAGGAGGCATTCTAATGTTTGATTGGTAGCTATTGTTATAAGGAAGTTCAATCAAAGGCAAGTGTATATCCCAACTTCCTTCAAACTCAATAACACAAGCCCGAAGCATATCCTCCAATATTTGAATTAATCGCTTAGATTGGCCATTTGTCTATGGGTGAAATGCTGTGCTGAAATTTAATCTAGTTCCTAGGGCATTTTAAAGGCTACCCCATAATATAAAAGTAAATCTTGGATCTTTATCTGATACAATAGATACTGGCACTCCATGTAATCTCACCACTTCATTAATATACAGCTTAGCCAACCTGTCCAAACTATAATCCATCCTCACTAGTAGAAAATATACAGACTTGGTCAATCTATCTACAATTACCCAAACTGCAACATGATTCTTTTGAGTACAAGGAAGTCCCATCACAAAATCTATAGTAATCCTTTCCCATTTCCACTCGGGAATAGGCAATAGCTGTAATAACCCTGTTGGCACCTAGTGTTCTACCTTCACTTACTAATAAGTTAGGCATTTAGCTACAAATTTTGCAATGTCTTTCTTCATCCCTTTCCACTAATAATGCTCTTTTATAGTTCCGTACATTTTTGTCCTACCAGGATGCATGGCAAATGGTGAATCGTGTGCTTCCTGTAAGATGATCTGCTTCAATCTAACATCATTAGGAATGTACATTCTACCTCGATATAGCAATATGCCTTCATCATTTACTGAAAATTTTGGTTTCTTGCCATCCGGAGCCTCTTCCATTAATTTCAAGAAATTGTCATCATTCTAGGCTTTTGCTTTAATCTGTTCAATCAGCATCGGCTTCACTTGCAAGGTAGCCAAAATCCACCCATCAGTATCTATCACGAATTCTGCATGTAATGCTCTTAAGTCATGCACCATAGATAGGAGTGAAACTTTCAAACTAGCTATGGTCTTATGACTTAAGGCATCTGCCACCACAATAGCTTTTCCTGACTGGTAATCAATCAAATAGTCATAATTTTTTATCAACTCCAGCCATCTCCTTTGCCTCAAAATCAATTCCTTTTGAGTGCCCAAATACTTTAAACTCTTATAATCTGTGTAAATATAACATCTCTCCCCATACAGGTAATGTCTCCAGATCTTAAAGGAAAAAACAACTGCTGCTAGCTCCAAATCATGAGTGGGATAATTCCTCTCATGTGGCTTAAGCTGGCGTAAAGCATAGGCAATGACATTTCTATCTTGCATCAACACACAATCTAATCCATTATGAAAAGCATCACAGTAGATAGTATACTCTTTACTTGGTGTAGGTAAAGTCAAGATTGAAACTTCAGTCAAAGACCTTTTTAGCTTATCAAAGCTCTCCTGGCAGTGGCCAGTCCATTGAAATTTTATATCTTTCTATAGCAACTTAATCAAAGGAGATGCCAACATAGAAAATCCCTCCACAAATCTATAATAATATCCAGCTGAACCAAGAAAACTGTGAACTTCAGTAACATTCTTTGGCGGTTTCTAATTAAGGACGGCTTCCACTTTAATTCCCTCTGCTGATATAATATGCCTTAAAAATGCAATCTCCTTTAGCCAAAACTCACACTTGGACAACTAGGCATACAACTGCTTCTCCCTCAAAATTTGTAATACAATTCTCAAGTGTTTATCATGCTCCTCTACATTCTTCAAATACATCAAAATATCATCAATAAACACCACCGCAAATTGATCAAGATATGACCTGAAGATTTTGTTCATTAGGCTCATAAATGCAGCTGGGGCATTAGTCAACCCGAATGGCATCACCAAAATTAATAGTGGCCATATCGAGTCCTGAAAGTAGTCTTTCGAATACTTTGCGCCTGCACCCTCAGTTGATAGTACCCCAATCTCAAATCTATTTTGGAGAACACAATTGCATTTTTTAACTGATCAAATAAATCATCAATCCTAGGCAGAGGATATATGTTCTTCACTATCACCTTGTTTAGCTGTCTATAATCTATACACAGATAGAGAGTACCATATTTCTTCTTAACAAACAACACTAGCACTCTCCAATGTGACATACTAGGGCGTATGAACCCTTTATCAAGCAATTCTTGCATTTGCACCTTTAATTCTTTCAATTCTATAGGCGCCATCCTATATGGAGTGATGGATATTGGATCCACTCCAGGCATAACCTCAATCTCGAACTGCACTTCTCTAACCAGGGGCAATCCTGGCAATTCATTAGGAAAAACATCTGGAAAGTCACACACTATAGGGATATCCTTAGGATCTAGACTCCCTACATTTGTGTCTACCACATAAGTTAGATAAGCCTCACACCCCTTTCGAATCATCTTCCTAGCCAGTGTAGTTGTAATGAGATTAGAGGGCAACAACTATCTCTCCCCTTGTATCACCACATTTGTATACTCAATGAGACCGAAAGTGACTTTCTTTAATCTACAGTCAATCATTGCATGGTTCTTGGATAGCCAATCCATGCCCAAAATAACATTATAATCTTTGAAAGGCATCTCAATCAAATCAGACAAAAACGTAGGGCCTTGAATCACCAATGGGCAATCCCAATATAATCTATTCACTTTCACCTCCTGCCCTAATGGATTAGTCACCAACACATCATAATCCATTTTTACACAAGGAATAGTAGAATAACAAATAACTCCAGCACTAACATATGAATGAGTAAAGCCAGGGTCAAACAACTCATATACATCTTGATCAAAGATAAAGAGTGTACCAACCACTACATCAGAAGTTCCTGCCTCTTCTCTCTGATGCATGGTATATACTTTGGCCGGTGCACCACTCTGCTCAGGCTGATTAACTATACCTTGACTAGTGGTAGTATTGCTTCGGCCTCTACCTTTGCCTTTGTTAGCAGACTGTGAAACCCTTGGGATAGAACCTTGAACTGACCCCTCAACTGTGGTGTATGGCATAGATCTGCGTGCACTGGTGCAATCTCTAGCAAAATGTCCAGTTCCTTCGTAGTTATAGCAAGCTCCTGTGGCCTTGAAACATACTCCCCCATGCACTTTGTGAAGGAGCGGAAGCATGGTGATTAGTTCATTAGAGCATTGAATTTCAAAAATTTTCTTCTAGGGTTACATGCATCATTCCACATCTCTTATGTGCCTAATTAATTTTAATGCTCAATTGCATATTAAAACACTTTTAATATGTATTAGGATCTATGTTTTCCATTCAAGATTATGAATTAACAAATTAATTCATTTAAACCCTAGTTTAAAAGAGGAGTTTGAGCACTAACCTCTTTGATGCACTATGGTTGTGATTGGCACCTTTAGGAAATGCCTAGGACCCCAAGTGTTGTCCCTCCAACTTGTCCATACTAAGATCACCAATGGGCAGCCCCCAAATCAGCTTCTCAAGCCTTGCCAACCAATTATAATTTGTGTTCTTACCTTTAGAGAGGTTGCATGTGTGTATAGGACACTAGAAACAATTTCTAGCAATTTTAATTCAAAGGAATGGAGTGATTCTCTTTGAATTGATGAGAAAACAAGAAGAGGAGAGGGAGAGCAAAGTGTGCCACCACCCTTGAGAGGCTAGAGAGAATGTCATGTTTCTTCTTTTCTTTTTCCCTTTTATAATTAGGTCAAGTAATCACTTAAACCCTTTGCCACATGTCACCACCACATTGCATCTTATTTTTAATTGACCTAGTCATATTAAGCCAAGTGTCAAAGCTAGACTTAATCTTGACTTTGATCACCTTGCATGATAGGAAGACAAATGGCAAACTTATATGATGCCATGTGTTACCATCTCATGGTGCCACATGTTACCATGTGAAATGACCAAATTACCCTTATATTGTAATTTTGAGTTCTCAACCCAAAATCATTATTTCTCCTCTTCAAATCAATTTATATCAAATATAAATTAATTAATTAATCTCTATTAATTAATTTCTCACAATTAAATTCATATTTAAACACTTTAAATATAAATTTAACTTATACTATACATCCAATTACCTAGATTTGGTTTCAAGTCATGCTAGGGAGTTTGCAATCTTATTGCAAACCATACCTAATTAATTAATTAATTAAACTCTTTAATTAATCAATTAAACTATTTAATTAATCAATTAAATCACATTTTACTTGGTGATTATCTTGTGTATGTGTGTGACTTACTTGGCTCATCACTAATTGGCAATGAGATATGATATTAACTCTTAATATCATCAGAACTTTTTCCTACCATAAATGATTTCTCTAAATCATTTTAGGCATCTCATAGACCATGGTTGAAACCTAGCATAGCGTGCCATGGCCACCCAATCAGTAACAAGAAATACCTTAAATGAACCTATAATCATATGTTATCATGCACTAGAATCTCTCTGTTACAAAATCCCAATTAAAGCTAGAGTCATGATTTATATCAAACCCCATTTGCTATGAGAATTATGTTCTCTTTGAATTCTAGTTATTGATTAATTAGATTTTCTTGTTAGAAACTCTTTTTCGACAAATTTTTTCTGTCCTGGCCAAGAACTTGAAACATCAAGAACAATTAAATGAACATAGGATTTTATCCCTATTTACTTAGGGTAACAGATTCCATATTCATCAATACCTATCTCTATATATAACTAGTAGGAGCCAACACATGCCCATATACCCATACACAATACAAGTATGAAGGCAGTATCAAACTCAAACCACCTATATACAAGATAACTGTTTATCTTAGGTCTAAAGATTATATGCACTGATATGATATATGACAATGCATTGACAAGAGTAAACTCCATGTGCTTGTCATATGCGTCACTGGTTCGACCTACTTATCATGTATAAGTGCCTATCATGTTTGTTATATGGCATGAGACTCACCATTCCATCTTATTTATATCTCATATAAATGCCTTGGGAACAAACATGAATACAACCATTCTGGATAAGTCACGTTCTGTGTGAAGTATCCTCGATTGTGAACCAATTTATGATACTTTGTGCTAGAAATACTGTCACTCATATTCTTAACAACTTAAGAATAGAATTTCTAACAAAATATCAATAGAACTTTTCTATTACACATAAATACATTATATAAACAGAAAAGTGAAATTGCCTTTTATCAATAAAATATGTACAAGATATATATTAAATGATATACTCTAAGGCATACTACTAACATTCTCCCACTAGCACTAGAGCCATTCATTACAATATTTTAAATCCATTTTCTCAAGATGTCGATCTAACTGAGCTTTTGACATAGGCTTAGTGAACGGATCAGCTGGATTTTCAGCTGATGCTATTTTCTGCATGGCTACATTGCCTCGCCCAACTATCTCTCTTATAATGTGGTAGCGCCTTTCTATGTGTTTGGATTTCTGGTGAGACCGGGGTTCCTTATATCCAAATAGCCTTTTTTGCAGCATCTGATGCAGCAATATACTCGGCCTCTGTAGTGGAATTAGCAGCCATACTCTATTTGGAACTCTTCCAACTGACTGCACCTCCATTACAAATGAACACAAACCCAAAGGTAGACTTTCTATTGTCGATATCTGATTGGAAATCATAATCAGTATAACAATCTAATTGCAAGTCACCACCTCCATAAATCAAGAATAAATCCTTAGTTCTTTTCAAGTACTTATGGATATTCTTGACAGCTATCTAGTGTTCCTAACCTGGATTGGATTGAAACCTGCTAGTCAAACTAACAACATGTGCAATATCCGGCCTAGTACACATCATTGCATACATCAAACTTCTAATAGGTGAAGCATATGGAATCTTGGCCATTTTATCTCTTTCTTCAGGTGTCTTTAGAGACATCTCTTTAGAAAGGTAGATACCATGTCTCACTGGTAACAATCCTCTCTTGGAATCAACATGTTAAATCTCTTTAACACCTTTTCCAAGTATAGACTTTGGGATAAAACAATTACTCTTTTCGCTCTATCCCTATAGATGCAAATTCTAAGAATATAGGTTGCCTCCCCTAAGTCTTTCATGGAGAATGTATTTGACAACCATACCTTGACAGTTGTCAACATACCTATGTCATTACCTATCAACAGAATATCATCCACATATAAGACAAGGAAAGTGAGAGCACTATCACTAACCTTCTTATATAAACATGGTTCATCCATATTTTTGATAAAACCAAATGACTTAATGGCTTCATCAAAACGAATGTTCCAACTCCTCAAAGCTTGTTTCAACCCATAAATGGATTGCTTTAGCATGCATACCTTAGAACCATCTTGGGATTCAAAACCCCTAGGTTGTTCTATGAAAATGTTTTCTTCAATGTACCTATTGAGAAAAGCTTTTGTGACATCCATCTGCCAAATCTCATAATCATAGTATACATATATTGCTAATAGAATCCTAATTAATTTAAGCATAGCAGCAGGCAAGAAAGTCTCCTCATAGTCGATTCCTTGCCTTTGGCGAAAACCCTTTTCTATTAGCCTTGCTTTATAGGTCTCTACCTTTCCATAAGAACCATTTTTCTTCTTGAAAACCCATTTATTCCCTATGGGTAAAATTCCTTCAGGTGGGTCAACAAGATCCCAGACTTGATTCTTATACATAGAATCAATTTCAGATTCATAGCTTTAATCCATTTTAAAGAGTCTATATCTGATATAGCTTCTTCATAGGTAAGTGGATCATCTCCATGATCTACTTCTTCATGAGTAAACAACTCTTGTTCATCTTTATGAAGAAAACCATATCTCACTGATGGGTGAGATATCCTGGTTGATCTGCGAGGAATTACTGTAGATGTTTCATTAATAGGTGTAGGTTGACTAGATGGATCTATATCCATTTGATCTGTTAGTTAGTCAGAATTCTCCAATTATAACTCTATTTGCCTTCCTTTGCCTCCTTCTTGAATAAACTGTTGTTCAAGAAATATGACATCTCTGCTTACCACAACCTTTTGTGATGTAGGCAAATAAAAATAATATCCAAAACTCTCTTTTGGATATCCAACAAGTTGACCTTTTTCTGATCTGGTTTCCAATTTATCAGTGTTCAGCTTTTTTATATAAGCTGGACAACACCAAATCTTAATATGCTCAAGACTTGGTTTTCTTCCATGCCATATCTCATAAGGTGTGGAAGAAATTGATTTTGATGGAATCCTATTTAGAATATGCAAAGCTGATTCTAATGCAAATCCCCAAAAAGAGATTGGCATATCAGTATAGCTCATCATACTATGTACCATATCTAATAGGGTATGATTTCTTCTTTTAGATACACCATTCAACTGTGGCGTTCCTGGAGGAGTCAGCTGGGAAACAATGCCATGCTCTTTCAAGTATTCATCAAATTCAGTACTTAAGTATTCAACTCCACGATCTGATCGAAGAGTTTTAATACTTTTTCCTGTTTGATTTTCTATTTCACATTTAAATTCTTTGCACTTTTCAAAGGATTCATGTTTTTATTTCATCAAATACAAATACTCAAACCTTGATTTATCATCAGTAAAGGTAATAAAGTAATGAAAACCGCCTCTAGCTATGTGACACCCCTTACCCGTCTATAGTGTAGCCGAGCAAGATATGCCACACAGTGTGCTGGAACACCATATTTTATCTTATTTATATATTTCTCATTTCTTAATTTATTTATTTAGGATCATTATGTTAAATTTATGAAATTGATATCATTTATTAAAATTTTAAATTTATTGGAGGTTTCGAAAATTTTACAGAAAATCCGACAGAGTGCCGGATAAAAATGGAGAAAATAGTTCTTTGGAACCTGTAGAAAGCACTCCCAATAATTTTCTCAACCCACAACTCCAAATAATTATTATTTCTCAATAAATTTCTCATCAAATTCTCAATAATTCCTCAATTTGTCATTCATTCATTTCATATCAAAATCATACTCAGATTATGAATAAATACTCAAATTTTATCTATAAACACAAATTTACAGATAATCACATTAATACAAAATTACATTACAGAAGTTTTAAATGTACATAATAAAATAAAAGTTTAATTACAAAGTTTACAAAAATTACAAAATACAAAATGGGACCTAGTGTCCTACTAATGCACTGTAGCTAGAGAGGTGACTCTGACTCTATGCATATTTGTGGCCTCACCCAGTTTGTGGTCTGTTGGGGTCTATGTAACATCCTCATTTTAGCTAGTCGTACAGTCTACTGTTCCGGTGACCAGTGTCAGTCCGGACAGCTAGAACGTTCGGAAAAATATTTAAACTAAAGTAAGAAACCAAAAATTAACTCAAATATTAATAAGAAAAAAATTTAGGAAAAATTATAAAATAATTTTTGAGACTCCAGAGAAGGGTCATTGAGGTTATTATGGCATTAGAATGCCAAGAAAATACTTAGAAAAATTTTTTAATCGGTACAGACAATTTTGGCCCGTTAAGCCAAACGGAGGGCATTTTGGTCATTTCGTCTTCAGAGATGATTTTTGGACCAACTTGTCCAGTTAAATAAATAATTTATATAATATAAAATATGTAACATCCTCATTTTCGTAGTCCGTATATTCTACTGTTACTTCGACTAATGTCTGCTCCGGATTGTCAGAATGTCTGGAACTACACTTTGGTGATAATGAACAGACATATAATGATGAAATAAATAAGAAGAAAATGCAAGAAAAATCAAAGACAAATGAAAGAGAGAAAATGAAGTTAAGTTAAACGAGCCGACACGGCAGCGATGGGTGACCGCACTAGGAAGGCCGTTGCCGACCCCAGGACAGCGGGGAACCCTCAAAATTTAATTCCTGGACGTAAGTAAAGGTCTATTGAAATATAATTGACACTAGAAATATCAAAGAAAAAATTAATAAATTAGTACAAAGAAAATGAAAAATCGAGAAACAGACAAAAATCGGTGTTACTGAAAAATCGAGAATATAACCCGAAGTGGGGTATTTTGGTCATTTGACACCTAGAGTTGCCTTTTGACCTAAATATCCATTAAAAATAAATGATATTGCACTTAGGAAATGTCATGAAAAATTAAAATGTGATACAATATGTAAATAGTGAAAGAATTGAGCTAAATGTGCAAATTAGGAACTTTTAAATCATTAAACATTAATTTATTGGTTAGTGCTCCACTAACCTTAAATAAATAGGATATATCAAAGTGGAATTGGGCAGAAATCATCATCTTCAAGCTTGGGAAATAACCAGCCGAAACTACCCCATGGAAACTCCATGGCCGACCTCACTTCAACCACCATGAAACCATGTTCAAGCCCTCATTTCACCATAGTTTCTTCATCAAAGCTTGCACACACACCTTGGGCAGTATGTTGGAAGCAAAAAGAAGAGGATTTGATGAAGTTTTGGTGAAGCTCAAAAAAGGTTAGTGCTAGTTTTTCATCCCTTGCTTCATTAAAGTTTGTATTAAGGTTGAGATGAGTTGGATGGTGAAGAAATTTGAAGGATTCGATGAGTTATTGATATATTTAATTTTGGACAGCTATGAAAGTTTATTGTAGTTGAGTTTTTCTTACCTCTAATGGATGGAAATTAAGGTTGATTAACTTAAATGGAAGTGGTAGTAAGTTAATATCCAATGATGTGCATGTTAGTGCTTGAATTAAGGGTTTGAATATGGGTCTTGATGCTTTGGCAAACTGCCATGTTTGACAGCCTATTAAATCATGAATTTGTGTGTGAATATGTAGTTTATTAATGAAATATGCTAGTATTAAATTATGGGTAGTATGTGTAAGTGATATTGAAGTATGATTATGTTGAAGTGTATGTGTAATATTGACATTGAGATATGTTGAATTTTAGTAGAAGTGAATGTTGAACTTAATGGTGAATTGTGTGCATTGAGCACGTGAATATTCTGCCCAAAATTGTTGCTGGAATTGTGTATAATATATATATGGAAGGGTTATTGATTGAATATTGAAGTAATGAGGAGGAGAAGGAATATCAAATTGGAAGTGTATGTGCTTTGTGCAGGTTGTGTATTGAAGGTAGTACCTAAATTAGGTCATAAGTGCCAAACTGTAAACCCAATTGGTATGAGGCCAATGGGAGGTGAAACTAGATACCAAATAGGCCAACTTTCATGGAGAAATATTGCCAAAATTTTGCCTAGAAACTGACCTTAAAAATGATCAAATCCGGAATAGCAACCTTGCAACCCAGATTTTTGACCATATGAACAGTAGTCATTAGGATGACCATAACTCACTCAAAACAGGTCCAATTGACCTGAAATTTTTACCATGGTTAGTTTAGACATAGATCTACAATTCTTATGAAGAACCAAAGCCCAAAAATGGCCAAAACCAAGCCAAATAGCTTGCACAAGTTCGGGTACAAAAACTGCTGAACCAAAAGTGACCTAAAAATAACCTAAGCCTACTATTTTAGTGCATTCTGTCCAGCATTGGTAAATTGACCATATCTTGGTCTACACAACCCAGAATGACCTGAAATTTTGCCCCGCGTGCAATAAGACATAGACCTACAAGTTTGTAGTTTGGACCGAAACCCAAAAACTGAGGGAACTAGGTCATCCGGCTAGGTCAAAATAGTACACCGAAATCCTGTAAATTGCAATAAAATGCAATACATTTGGAAATGAAATTGGTAACATATACCAACACTAAAGGGCTATAAAATGTGACATATTAGTAACATTAGAATGGACTCACGTAGAGTGCATCAAGGGTTTATATTATAGGTTGACTAATGAAATGAATTGAAGGGAATAGTACCAAGAGAAATATGGACTTTAAGCTAGACAAATCTAGCACACAAAAATTGAGAAATTGACCAAATTTTGCACCAAAGGTGCAATCTGTCCAGCTTTAGTAAATTGACCATATCTTGGTCTATACAACTCATAATGACCTGAAATTTTGCCCCGAGTGCAATAAGACATAAAGCTACAATTTTGCTTCCTTGACCAGAAGCTAAAAACCAAGGCAAATAGGACTTTAAGCTAGACCAATCTAGCACACTAAAATTGAAAATTGGTAATTACATAAAATGATGCTTGAAGTGATTTGGCAATGAATGCCAACTTGTGAAAAGGGTAAATTACATTATATTGACAACATATTGAATTGTAAATTATGACATGTTGATGCTAGAATCAACCTACCCATGATGCATAAAAAGGTCAATAATTTTATTGACCAGTGAAAGGCATAAAGATGTATAAACCCTATGAATAAAGAATTAAATATGTAACATTGTAATATGCCCTAATTTGCCTAGTTGACTAGTTTGGATAGGTTAGCATGCCTATAGGATTCTGACAGCTGTTCTGTAAATGACTTTACATCATATTGTGTTTTATGGCTTATTATGCCATACTATGATTTTAATAGCCTATGGCTATATAGATTGTGTTATTATACTCGGCTTAATGCCTGATTGATTATATGGCTTTTTAGCCACACTGTTTGCACACCGGGAGATACATTGTGACCGATGGTGTGACTGTCCGAGGTACTAGGTACCCAGTGCTAGTATATCCATTTATCCAGTCTGGTCAGTGTATAGGCTACATGGGCAGTCAATTAAAACATTATTCAATTCAGGCAGTTAAGTTAAGTCAAGTATATGAAAATTTCAGTACAATTAAATTAAGCATTGAATGAAATGAGTAAAAGAGATTAGCAATAGAAACATAACAAAGATACAATTTGCAGAACCTTAGAGACTTAAAATACAATACAGTTAGAATAATTGATTCCTGGATATACGAATTATGAGTTATTTCTTTCTTTATTTGTATATATTATTTCTTGTTATACTATTGCACCACTAAGCAGAAATGCTTAGCGTGATGGAATTGCTTCCTCACGCAGGTACTGAAGGTAAAACCAGTAGAATGTCGACTGAGATTTTTGGAGTCTAGATCTGTAGAAGTGTCAGAAGAGTTCAAAATTATCACCTCCTCAGCAATGCATGTAGATAGGGCTCATAATTATACATGTTATATATTTTGTTCATTCTAAGTATATTGTAATTTCATTTGTATATCCTGTACTTGACAAATTTATGTACTTAATTGGAAAATTATATAAGGTAATGAAATGTAAGAATTCTGATGTCTGAATTGATTGTCTAATCATAATGATTCTGAATGAGATTGAGTTTAAGAAATTTTGAGAAACTGATGAGATATTATTGAGATAAATTGAGCTATGAATTTGAATATGTTGTGAATTGTTTTTGGCAGGTTCAGAAGAACTGTTAGTTCAAATTACAGCTGACACTTTGTCGGATTATCGTTAAAATTTTTGAAATTTCCAAATTAGTTAGATTTTGATAAAAGTAAAAATAGCCTAAACCTTAAATAAAGTTTTTGAATAAATAAATCAAGAACTGTAATGAAATCAGATAAGATCAGGTGCTCCGACACTCCGTGTAACACACTTTGCTTGGCTACACTGTAGACGGGTGAGGGGTGTTACAAAATATAAATAAATATTGTCCAAAAATTTAATTGTAATTAAATAGACAAGAAATGGAGAGAAAATAAAAGAAAATGGATTTATGACATCATCATGATGTCATTAAAACTCACCCAACCAACCCAATCTTGACACATGGCATAAGCATATATGAAAGAGGTAAAATGGGCTAGAAAAAAAAAAAAATCAGAACCACTACTTTCTCCTTCCTTCATGCCGTCACCCATGCCCCCATAATCCTCAATGAACAAGCTTTTTCAAGCTTGATTTTCACTAGCTTTCTTCCACCAAAAACCCTAATTGTCAACACAAAAACTTGCTCTTACACCTTGGTGATTCATTTGGGAGCGAAAAGAAGAGGAAAACAAGAGCTTTAGCAAGTGGGAAAATCTCACTCCTTTGAGGTTAGTGACCTAACCATGAATTTTACTTTAAATTCAAGATAAGGACTTTGAATGAGTGTAAATTACAAAGAAGAAAATTTGTTGAATACCATTTGTATGTAAACCCTAGATTTTTGGTAGCCACAGTTAGGGTTTGATTGTGTTGAGTTTAATGAAATTAAAAGACTATCATGGCTGCCCATAATATGTATTTACTAAGTGGATTGATGAAATGAAGTGAAAATGCATGTGTAGTAATGTTTAAGTTAGGGTTTGGAGTGGAAAAATGGGATTTTGACCATGTTATGATGAAAATAGGTTTTAATGGTCAATTAGTGACCATTTAGTTCTGTTTAAATCAAAAATGAAGTGTGTTGAGTGATGGGATTGGGTTTGGTGTGGCTGCCACTAGAGTGACCTGCAGAATTGGAGTGACCTGCAGAATTGGACTTTAGTCCAGCAGGTTTGGGCAGCCATAACTTGAATTGTAGAGGTTTAATTGGTGCAAGGCCAATTAGAAATGAAACTAGACACATAATGTCACAACTTTGGTGAAGAAACCATGCCCATAAAACCAAACCAAGTGGACCAAAAGCTTACCCTAATCTGGGTGATCTGCAGTCTGTCTGGGCAAAATGACCAAATGAACGCCATAACTCAATGTAAAAAGGTCCAATTGACCTGAAATTATACCAAAAACAAGCTGAGATATAGACCAACAACTTTCATGAAGGAGCCTAACCCAAATTATGACCAGAACCTATCCAACAAGTGAGTTGCGATTCTCATTCTTTGCCGTTGATATGGTCAGTCCAGAAAAATTTCAATCCGGCCAGTTGTGGTTTTTGGACCATAACTTAAGCTGAAAAACTCCAAATGGAGTGATTCAAAAAAGGAAATTCAACTAGACAAAATAAGGAACAACTTTCATGTTAATCATTTTTCCAAATTCCCACTACAAAAATGACCAATGGAACAGTAAAAATGAAGCATGAAAACTAAAAATTGTGCTTAATTAACATTAAGCTTAGAAATGGTATTGGCAACCAATACCAACAAATTTTAAATGCAAAATGTGGTATGTTGGAAGTATTAAAACCAATGTACCTATTGTCTATGCAAAAGTCAACATTTTGGTTGACTAATGAAGTGAATAGTAACACCAAAACTTGAAATTCAAAAATTGTAAAACTCAAAAGTGTAAAATGCCCTAGTATACCTAACAAGATTGGTTTGGATAGCTTGGCATGCCAATAGGGTTCTGTTAGCAGTACTGCATATGGCTTTATGCCATTCTGTGTTTCATAGCTTTCCCATGCCATTCTATGAAATAATAGCCTTTGGCTATGTTATTTGAGTTGATATACTTGGGTTTTAACCCTGATAATTATTACAGCTTATTAGCTGTTCTGTTGCACACCGGGAGACACAATGTGACCGATGGTGTGATGGTCTGAGGTACTTAGTACCCAGTGCCAGTTTACCCATTTATCCAGTCCAGTCAACTAGTATGGATTACTCGGGTAATGATAATAAACCTTACCAAAGTTTAATCAAATAATAATACAAATACTATCAGAAGTTAAGTCTACCAAAAATGTAAACACACATTCTGCATATTCGTTTCATTTCATGTTATTTTATATTATTCTATATTGTCACCACTAAGCAGAATTGCTTAGCGCGTTGCTTTTGCCACGCGTAGGTACTGGAGACCTAGCTGGGGAGCCCAGCAGACATCAGACGGGGTGAGCCTTTAGAGCTGCATCCAGGGTCCAGAGTCACCTCACATCTGCACTGCATATGGTAGGACATTAGGACTATAGGTGGCCCTTTTATATTTTGCATTTTGTTTTAGTTTGGATTGTAACTATAAACTCCTATAATTATGTATTAATGTAAATATATGAAATTTCATATTATTGAGATTTTCTGCATAATGTATGTTGATAATGAAATGTTGAGAATTATTTATAAATATGCTTCAAGTGATAAAGTGAACAGAAAGGTTTTGAAAATAGTATTGTGATTTGAGATTGAGATTTTTGAGATTGACTTGAATGTGTAAATTGGAGTTTGGATTTGGAAATTATTTTGGAAGTGTTTTTAAACAGGTTTAGAAGAACTGTTTTTCCAATTTACAGCCGGCACTCTGTCGGATATTCTATAAAATTTGCGGATAAATTCAGATTTATCAAAATTGAAAATAAATGAATTAAAAGGGATAAATTGTAATAAAAATATAAATTAGTGCTCCGGCACACTGAGTGGCATAACTTGCTCGGCTACACTGTAGACGGGTAAGGGGTGTCACATTTAGTGGTATCTGAGCAACGGTTTAGGCGTTTCTGGGCCTAGATAGAGTACATACCATTGCATTGCATTTGTAAGTTTTGAGGTGACACTGATGCAGATCTGTTTATTTTCTTATTTTGAATAGGATATGGATCCTGCTTCGCAAAGAGCAGTTGATGAAGAGGTAGAGAGTCATGCTCCACCAAGGGCTGAGTCTAGGGGTAGGGGAGAACCTGCTCCACCAGCAGCTAAGGCACCTACCCAACCTCAGTTTTCACTATTTCAACAAATGACCGAGTTTTACCGGCAAATGATGGGGGCAATTCCACCACCACAACCACAGCCACAACCTCCACCAGCACCACAGAAATCTCATTTGGAGAAATTGAGGAAGCATGGGGCTGTAGACTTATTTGGGAAGAGAGAATATGATCCCATGGCCACAAAAAATTAGTTGGATAGAACCATCAGAGTGCTGAAATAGCTAAATTGCACCCCCTAGCAGAACCTAATGGGTGTTGTGCCCCTACTTCAGGATGATGCATATCAGTGGTGGGACATAGTAACCAGTGAGGTGCAACCTAAACGGATCACTTGGGAATTCTTCCTCACAGAGTTCAGGAAGAAATATATTAGCAAAGTGTATTTAGAAGAGCGAAGAAGGGAATTTATCAGTCTGAGACAGAGACAGTCGTCAGTGGCTGAGTATGAGCGTGAATTTGTCAGACTGAGCAGATATGGGAGGGAGATAGTCCCTACAGAGGCAGAGAGGTGTAGACAGTTTGAAGAAGGGCTCAGTGACAACATCAAAGTCATGATCACAGCACTGGAGATTACGGATTTTGCTAAACTAGTAGATGCAGTATCAAAAGTGGAAAGGGTCAGAATCAATGAACAAAATAGAAGGGAAAGACAGGAGAAGAGGGGTCCGGGTCAGTCCAGTACATTTTCTGCTCCCAGTAAGAAGAGTAAGGGTCCTCCGCTCGAGTTCAGACCACCACAGGTCGAGTCGATCTCGAGGCCTGACCATAGTTCACACCTAGGAGAGGCCATCCACACTATCAATGGGCGCTCTCCGGGGGCGATGTTTGAGGACCAGACCAGCATCTTCTACTTGTCGATCGCCGAAGTGGCATAAGGGGGAATGTTGGCGAGTGATCGGTGCATGCTTACAGTGTGAATCAACAGAACATCAGATCAAGAATTGTCCGAAGAGGACTACTACTGTTGCTCCAACACAAACTGACAGACCTGCTCCTGCACCACAAAGGGGTAGGAAGCCCGGTAAACCTGAGGCAGCTAGTCCAGTCAGCTGAGAGGCCAGATACTAGAATACTAGCCAGGGCCTATGCCATCAGAGTTCAGGAGGAGCAAGATGCCCCGGATGTCATCAGGGGTATGTTTTCCCTCTACAACACTTCTGTGCATGCATTGGTGGATCCAGGATCCACTCATTCCTACATTTGCGTCAAACTACCCATAGAGAGGGGAGTTCCAGTAGAGGAGAGTGATCAAGACATTCTGGTCACAAATCCACTAGGCCATAGTGTGGTAGTGAATAAGGTGTATAAAGGTTGCCCATTGAGGATTCAGGGGTATGAATTCTCGGCAGACCTAATTGAGTTGCCCTTCCACGAGTTTGACGTGATTTTTGGAATGGACTGGTTGTCACGTCATCAGACAATAGTTGATTGCAAATTGAAGAGGATTTCTCTGAAAACTTCTAAGGGTAATGAGATCACTGTTGTACGTGAAAGGACAGATTTCCTGCCCAATGTTATCTCAGCCACAGTTGCAAGAAGATTAATGAGAAAAGGCTGTGAAGCTTACCTAGCACACGTGGTTGATACTAGGCAAGCTAAGCCAAATCTGTGTAATATACCTGAGAAGAGACTTCCTGGATGTATTTCTGAAAAGTTGCAGTTTACCACGAGAAAGGAAAGTCGAGTTTGCTATTGAGGTAAGGATGCTGACACCCATTTCTATTGCTCCTTATAGGATGGCCCCCACTGAATTGAGGGAGTTGAAAACTCAGTTGCAAGAGTTGCTTGATAAGGGGTTCATACGCCCCAGTGTGTCACCATGGGGAGCTTCGGTGCTGTTTTTGAAAAAGAAGGATGGAACTTTGAGATTGTGTATTGATTACTAGCAGTTGAACAAAGTAACTGTGAAGAACAAATATCCATTGCCCAGAATTGACGATCTGTTTGATCAGTTGAAAGGAGCCGGTGTATTTTCAAAAATTGATCTCAGATCAGGGTATCATCAGTTGAGGGTAAAGGATGCAAATGTGTCAAAAACTGCATTCAGAACCCAGTATAGACACTATGAATTTTTAGTGATGCCATTTGGTTTGACAAATGCACCAGCAGCATTTATGGACCTTATGAATCGTATCTTCCATCCATACTTAGATCAGTTTGTAGTGGTCTTCATTGATGATATTCTAGTTATTCCAAGACCAGGGAAGAACATGATGAACATTTGAGGATTTTTCTGCAAATCCTGCGAGAAAAGAAGCTGTATGCTAAGTTGTCAAAGTGTGACTTCTGGATGAGTGAGATCTCTTTTCTTGGACACATAGTATCAGCTGAGGGGATTAGAGTGGATCCCAAAAAGATAGAAGCAATGATGGAATGGAAGCCTCCCAGAAATACAACTGAGGTTAGAAGTTTCTTGGGGCTAGCTGGGTATTACAGAAGATTTGTGAAGGGGTTCTCTCTTATAGCTGCTCCAATGACCAAGTTGTTGCACAAGAATGTGAAATTTGGCTGGAACGACAAGTGCCAAGCCAGTTTTGAAAGGCCGAAGGCTATGTTGACAGAAGCACCAGTGTTAACACAGCCAGTGTCGGGAAAAGACTTTGTGGTCTACAGTGATGCCTCACATAATGGGCTATGGTGTGTATTGATACAAGAGGGGAAAGTGGTCGCCTATGCTTCTAGGCAGTTAAGGCCACATGAATAGAACTACCCTACTCATGACCTGGAGTTAGCAGCAATTATCTTCGCACTGAAGATATGGAGGCATTATTTATATGGTGAAAAATGCTACATCTATACAGACCACAAGAATCTAAAATATTTGCCAACCCAGAAGGAGCTCAATCTTAGACAGAGGCAATGGATTGAGTTCCTCAAGGACTATGATTGTGTGATAGATTATCATCCTGGGAAGGCAAATGTAATTGCTGATGCTTTGAGCAGGAATTCCATCACAGCTTTAAGATCACTAAATGCCTGTATGTCCTTAGCTCAAGATGGAGCCATTTTGGCTGAGTTACAAGTGAGGCCAACCCTGCTACAGCAGATACAAGATGGGCATAGGGTAGATGAAAAACTAATGGCCATTGTGGGAAAAATTCCTGAGGGGAAGGAAACTGAATATGAGGTGAAAGCAGATGGGTGTCTGTACTACAGAGGAAGAGTGTGTGTACCAGATGATGGGGAACTGAAGACTAGTATTCTGAAAGAAGCACACACTAGCGTTTATGCTATGCACCCGGGGAGCACAAAAATGTATAACGATTTGAAGCCTCATTATTGGTGGCCTGGTATGAAGAGGGATATAGCTGACTATGTGCCTAAGTGTTTGACATGTCAGCAAGTCAAAGCAGAACATCAAGTTCCATCAGGATTGCTACAGCCTATAAGCATACCTGAATGGAAATGGAACCGGGTCACTATGGATTTTGTTAGTGGTCTACCTCTCACCCAACGAAAGCATAATGCAGTGTGGGTGATAGTGGATAGATTGACAAAGTCAGCACATTTTCTGCCAGTTAGGACTGACTACTCATTAGAGAAGCTAGCAGAATTGTATATCAGTGAGATAGTTAGACTGCATGGAATCCCACTTTCCATCATATCTGACTGAGACCCAAGGTTTACATCAAGATTCTAGAAAAAGTTGTAAGAAGCCTTAGGCACACAACTCCGCTTTAGCACGGCTTTTCATCCCCAGATAGATGGACAGTCAGAACGAGTAATCCAGGTAAACCCAAGAACTAATAGAATTTTCGCAATTAATAAACTGAAATGATAGTAACAATGTGAATTATGTGATAGATCTAGAGCATATGCTAAGGAGTTGTGTCATTGAGTTTGAGGGGAGTTGGGATAGATACCTCCCACTGGCAGAATTCGCATACAATAATAGCTACCAAGCTAGCATCCAAATGGCTTCGTATGAAGTACTGTATGGGAGAAAATGTAGAACCCCAGTGTGTTGGACTGAATTGGGTGAAGATAAGCTGGTAGGACACTAACCTGAAGATTGCCTCAAATAGACAGAAGTCTTATGCCGACCTGAAGAGAAAAGAGATAGAGTATGCAGTTGGCGATAAAGTGTTTCTCAAAGTCTCACCGTGGAAGAAAGTACTGAGGTTTGGAGAAAGGGTAAGTTAAGCCCTAGGTTCATTGGCCCATATGAAGTCATTGAACGTGTGGGACCAGTGGCCTATCGGCTAGCTTTACCACCAGAACTGGATAAAATTCATAATGTATTCCATGTTTCCATGCTGAGAAGATATCGCTCAGACCCTTCACATGTCATTTCCATGGAAGAGATTGAAATCCAACCGAACTTGACACATACAGAGGAACCTATACAGATCCTAGCTCAGGAAGTGAAGGAACTGAGAAATAAACAAATTCCACTGGTGAAAGTGCTTTGGAGGCACCACAACACTGAAGAGGCAACTTGGGAAAGTGAAGAGATAATGAGGCAACAGTTCCCTCAACTGTTTGCATCAGGTAAATTTCAAGGACGAAATTTTTCTTAGAGGGGAAGAGTTGTAACATCCTCATTTTAGCTAGTCCATACAATCAACTGTTTCGGTGACTAGTGTCTGTCCAGACAGCTAGAACGTTCGAAAAAATATTTAAACTAAAGTAAGGAACCAAAAATTAACTCAAATATTAATAAGAAAAAAATTTAGGAAAAATTATAAAATAATTTTTGGGACTCCAGAGAAGAGTCATTGAGGTTCTTATGGCATTAGAATGCCAAGAAAATACTTAGAAAAATTTTTCAATCGGTACAAACAATTTTGGCCCGTTAACCCAAACAGAGGGCATTTTGTGTTAGTAGTATGCCCTATAGCATATCATTTAGTATGTATCTTGTACATAATTTTATTAATGAAAGGCATTTCCACTTTTCCGTTTACATAATATATTTATGTGTAATAGAAAAGGTCCATTGATATTTTGTTAGAAATATTATTCTTAAGTTGTTAAGAATATGAGAGACAATATTTTTAGCACGAAGTATCATAAATAGGTTCACAATCGAGGATACTTCATAATAAGGACATGACTTATCCAGAAAGATTGTATTCATGTTTGTTCCCAAGTTATTTATATGAGATATAAATAAGATGGAATGGTGAGTCTCATGCCATATAACAAATATGATAGGCACTTATAAATGATAAGTAGGCCGAACCAGTGACACTTATGACAAGCACATGGAGTTTACTCTTGTCAATGTTTTGTCATAAATCATATCTGTTATTATTTTCTTTAGACAATAGATAGCACTGTTATCTTGTATATAGGTAGTTTGAGTTTGATACTGCTTTCATACTTGTACTATGTATGGGTATATGGGCATGTGTTGGCTCCTGCTAGTTATATATGGAGGTAGGTGTTGATCAAGATGGAATCTATTCCTCTAAGTAAATAGAGTTAAAATCCTATGTTCATTTAATTGTTCTTGATGTTTCAAGTTCCTGGCCAGGACAGATAGATTTATTCAGAAAAGAGTTTCTGATGAGAAAAATCTTTTAATCAAGAACTGGAATTAAAAGAGAACATAATATTCATAGCAAATGGAGTTTGACATAAACCATGACTCCAGCTTGAGTTGGGATTTTGTAACAGAGAGATTCTAGTGCATGGTAACATATGATTATAGGTTCATTTAAGGTAAACCTTATTACTAATTGGGTGGCCATGGCATGCTATGCTAGGTGTTAACCATGGTCTATGAGGTTCATAAAATGATTTAGAGAAATCATTTATGGTAAGAAAGAGTTCTGATGATATTAAGAGTTGATATCATGTCTCATTGCCAATTAGTGATGAGCCTAGTAAGTCACACACATACACAAGTTATCACCTATTTAAATATGATTTAATTAATTAATTAAAGAGTTTAATTGATTAAATAAATAGATTTGGTTTGCAATTAAATTGCAAAGTCCCTAGCATGACTTGAAACCAAATCTAGATTATTGGATGTGCAGTATAAATTAAATTTATATTTAAAGTGTTTAAATATGAATTTAATTGATGAGAAATTAATTAATAGAGATTAATTAATTAATTTATATTTGATATAAATTAATTAGAAGAAGAAAATAATTATTTTGGGTTAAGAACTCAAAATTAAGACACAGGGGCATTTTGGTCATTTCACAGTGTGACATGTGGCACCATGAGATGGTGACACATGGGATTACACATAAGCTTGCCAAATATTTTTTAATCATGTAAGATGATTAAAATCAAGATTAAATATAGGTTTGACACTTGGCACAATTTGATTGGGTCACTTAAACCTAGAGCTAATCAAAAGGTGACATGTGGCTAGGGTTTAATGTGTTAACCTAGCTATTTAAGTGTGGTTATGAAAAGAAAAATAACCAGCAGCATCTCCTCTCATTTGTCACGCCACTTTGAGCCTCTCCAGCTATTCTTCTTCATCTCTCATCAATTCAAAGAGATTAGCCATCAATCTCTTGAATTAAAAACGCTAGAAATTGTTTCTAGTGTCCTGTTTACATCTCTAATCTCTTAAAAGGCAGAACTTGAATTTCTAATTAATAGAAAAGGCTTTAGAAGCTGTTCAAGGGCTGCCATAGGTGTTCTTGGTGTGGACAAGCTAGAGGGACAATATCCGTGTCCTCAAGACGAATCTCAAAGCGCAGACACGCTGCAAAGACATCAAGAGGTTAGTGTAATCGTTCTTGATTTAATCTAGGGTTCTAAAATTAATCTGATTAATTTTAAAATCTTAAATGGCAAATACAGATCCAAAAACATATTAAAAGAGTTTTAATATGTTGTTTATCATTGAAATCAAATAGATAAAAATAAATCTTGCATGGTGCATGTGACCCTAAGTGAAAATTTTTGAATTCAATGGTATAATCTTGTGTTTTTCACGCCTGTTCCTTCAATTGGTATCAGAGCCACTATATTTGCCATTTAGATTGTTGATTATATAATATAATTGTGTGTTTGATCATGAGATGAAGAGATTCATTGCTGGTTGGATCATGAGATGTGGCGTCACACATGGTGAAGCCACCATTGGTGGCGGCAACAATGGTTCCTTGGGTGGTTCAAGGTTTGGCTTTTAATTCTGCAATTGTTGTATGATCTAAGGCCTATTCTTTGACTAATTAAAGTGTTTAATTAGTTGTTTTAATCACACAATTAAATTATGATTCAAATCAGAATTTTAAAAATTGTTTGAATGTGATTCAAATCTGAATTTTAAAAGTTGTTTGAATGTGATTCAAATCTGAATTTTTAAAGTTGTTTGAATCATATTTAAATCTGATTTTTTAAAATTGATTCAATAAAATTCAGATCTGATTTTTAAAAAATATTTGAATGTGATTCAAATCTGATTTTTAAAAAATGTTTGAATGTGATTCAAATCTGAATTTTTGAAGTTGTTTGAATGTGATTCAAATCTGAATTTTTAAATTTGTTTGAATGAGATTCAAATCTGAATTTTTAAATTTATTTGAATCATATTCAAATCTGGATTTTTAAGTTGAATATGAGATATTCAATTTAATTTAAGTATGTATGTTTTATTTAATTGTTAAATAGTGATATGCATGATGGATGATCATGGACTATAAAAGACCAATGTGATTGGATTTATTTCTTTTATGTTTCTTTGGGATTGTAAATTAATTAATTTATTTTAATTTATTTTGGGCATGTATTATTAAGTTTGTAATATTTTTTGGGTTGTAATTTCATTTATTTAAGTTCTTGTAAATTCGCCTTGGTATGCCAAGGATTACTATGTAATATTGGATTGCAAGAAGTCCAAGGAGGTCAAGAGCATTGGTGGGACCAATGGGAGGAATTCAATATTAAGTGTTGATTATGTACTCCTTCAGCAACTCTTGTAAAATGAATGAATGAAATGCACCTAGGAATGCCCTGATTCAATTCTTGGTGGCTCAGAATTGAATCCCTTAGAAAGTCCATGATCATACCATATTTACTGCTTATCCATGAATGCATGAGATGTATGGGAATGTATGCAATTATATGATATATGCATGCTAAATGGATAATGTGCAAAGGGAGACCTTAATAGTAATTAGGATGGCTATAAAATCTTCCAAACAAATGATTAAGTTGGAAATGGTATAATTAAAGTAATTATAACATAAGCCCTCCATTGGGGCAATTATTTTAAGAAATTTTAAATAGTTGCATGAGATGCAATTAATTTAAGAGATTTTCTTAAGAATAATTGTTAAGCATGAGATGTTGTAAATATGTAAATGGTTTGGTGGCCAATATTGGATGTACCTGAGGACATTAAAATTATTTGCATAATTACTGGCTCAATGGGATCAACTTAACTAATGCAAGATAAGTCAATAATGGATGTACCTGAGATTTTGAGCATTAGGGGCTAGGTAAAGGATTGAACCTCACATGAGATGTGATGGGCAAGGAGTTGCTCACTTATAGTTTATTGTAATTCCAATAATGGATGTACCTGAGGATGATCAATAGAATTATAAGAATTCAATCACCCACTAGAAATCCATCCAACTAGGATTTCCGTTTTCTACTTTGGAAGTGTAGGATTCGCTAAGTTAGTGGGAGGACCAATTTGATTAAAAGACCATAATCATATTTGGTTAATTACATGATACATTTACTAAATAATCTGGTTATTTCTGCAATTAATTTTCTGATATTAATGAGCACAAAACAACCACCACCATCCAATATCCTTGCAAGCATACTTGATCACAACAGGTTGACAGGACCTAATCTGTCTGATTGGCTAAGAAATTTGAAACTTGTCCTGAACCTTGAACATATAGGATATGTTCTAGATTCAAATGTTCCTGGTCCCTTACCTCCAGAGGCCACACAAGAGGAACATGAAACTTTGGACAAATGGAAGGAGCATGATATGAGAGCTAAGTGTTACATGCTTGCTTCCATGAGTAATGAGTTACAGAAGCAACATGAGAACATGCAGAGTGCGAGTGAGATCCTCCTTCACCTACAAGAGTTGTATGGTGAGCACAGCAGGAATGCTAGGTATGAGATATCTAGACAGCTATTCCGTATAAGGATGTCTGAGGGACAGAATGTTGGGGATGATGTCCACAAGATGATTCGGCTGATTGAGCAGTTGGAACATCTTGACTTCAACATGGATTTCCAACTACAAACGGATTTGATCCTTCAGTCCCTTCCTGAGTCTTTTGGGAATTTTGTGACAAATTTCCATATGACTAAATAGGAATGCACCTTAGCTGAATTACTCAACATGCTGGTTATTGCCCAAAAGAATATGCCAGGCAATAAAGGAAAAGAGGTAGCTTTGGTTGCATCTTCTTCTGCTGGAAAGTCCAACAAGAAGAAGGGCAATAAGAAAAAGAAACCTCAGATTCCTGGTCCTTCCAAGAAAATAGCTAAACAGAAAAGGAAGACTAAAGCTGATGGAGGCAAAGGAAAGTGTTTCCATTGCCAACAGGAAAGTGTTTCCATTGCCAGTAAGAAAGTGTTTCCACTGGCCAGAGTATAGCAATCTAAATGAATACAATGCCATGGTGAAAACCAACTCAAGTTCAAAATATATTTGGCACTTAAGGTTATGTCATATTGCAGAAGATAGGATTGCAAAATTGGAGAAAATGGGAATTCTATCCTCATTGGGCTCTGAGCCTACTCCAACTTGTGAATCTTGCCTTCAGGGTAAAATGACTAGATCACCCTTTGTTGGACAAGGGCTAAGAGCTGAAAAAATTTTGGAACTAATACATAGTGATGTATGTGGTCCAATTAAAGAAATGGCTAGAGGGGGTTTTCATTATTTTATTACCTTTACTGATGATAAATCAAGGTTTGGGTATTTGTATTTGATGAAATACAAACATGAATCTTTGAAAAGTTCAAAGAATTTAAATCTGAAGTAGAAAATCAAACAGGAAAGAATATTAAAGCTCTTTGATCAGATCGTGGAGGTGAATATTTGAGTACTGAATTTGATGAATACTTGAGAGAGCATGGCATTGTTTCTCAGCTGACTCCTCCAGGAACGCCACAACTGAATGGTGTATCTGAAAGGAGAAATTGTACGCTATTGGATATGGTACGTAGTATGATGAGCTATACTGATATGCCAATCTTCTTTTGGGGATTTGCATTAGAATCAGCTTTGTATATTCTGAATAGGATTCCATCAAAATCAGTTTCTTCCACACCTTATGAGATATGGCATGGAAGAAAACCAAGTCTTAAGCATGTTAAGATTTGAAATCCGACTTATATCAAAAAGCTGAACACTGATAAATTGGAGACCAGATCAGAAAAAGGTCGATTTGTTGGATATCCAAAAGATAGTTTTGGATATTATTTTTATTTGCCTACTTCACAAAAGGTTGTGATAAGTAGAGATGCCACATTTCTTGAACAACAATTTGTTCAAGAAGGAGGCAAAAGAAGGCAAATAGAGTTAGAATTGGAGAATTCTGACCAACCAACAGATCAGATGGATATAGATCCATCTAGTCAACCTATACCCATTGATGAAACATCTACAGCTGTTCCTCGTAGAACAACCAGGGTATCTCACCCACCAGTGAGATATGGTTTTCTTCATGAAGAAGAACAAGAGTTGTCTACTCATGAAGAAGTAGATCATGGAGATGATCCACTTACCTATGAAGAAGCTATATCAGATATAGAATCTTCAAAATGGATTGATGCTATGAAATCCGAGATTGATTCCATGTATAAGAATCAAGTTTGGGATCTTGTTGACCCACCTGAAGGTATTGTACCTATAGGGAACAAATGGGTTTTCAAGAAGAAAATTGGTTCTAATGGAAAGGTAGAGACCTATAAGGCAAGGCTAGTAGCGAAAGGGTTTCGCCAAAGGCAAGGAATAGACTATGAGGAGACTTTCTCGCCTGTTGCTATGCTTAAATCAATTAGGATTTTATTAGCAATAGCTGCATACTATGATTATGAGATTTGGCAGATGGATGTCAAAATAGCTTTTCTCAATGGATACATTGAAGAAAACATTTTCATGGAACAACCTAGGGGATTTGAATCCCAAGATGGTTCCAAGGTATGCAAGCTAAAGCGATCCATTTATGGGTTGAAACAAGCTTCGAGGAGTTGGAACATCCGTTTTGATGAAGCCATTAAATCCTTTGGTTTTATCAAAAATGAGGATAAGCCATGTGTATATAAGAAGGTTAGTGACAGTGCTATCACTTTCCTTGTCTTATATGTGGATGACATACTATTGATGGGTAATAACACAGGTATGTTGATGACTATAAAGGTATGGTTGTCAAATACATTCTCCATGAAAGACTTAGGGGAAACAACCTATATTCTTGGGATTCGCATCTATAGAGATAGAGCGAAAAGAATAATTGGTTTATCCCAAAGTCTATACTTGGAAAAGGTGTTAAAGAGGTTTAACATGCTTGATTCCAAGAGAGGATTGTTACCAGTGAGACATGGTATCCATCTTTCTAAAGAGATGTCTCCAAAAACACCTGAAGAAAGAGATAAGATGGCCAGGATTCCATATGCTTCGGCTATTAGAAGTTTAATGTATGCAATGTTGTGTACTAGGCCGGATATCGCATATGCTGTTAGTTTAACTAGCAGGTATCAATCCAATCCAGGTTTGGAACACTGGATAGCTGTCAAGAGTATCCTTAAGTACTTGAGAAGAACTAAGGATTTATTCTTGATTTATGGAGTTGGAGACTTGCAATTGGATGGTTATACTGATTCTGATTTCCAATCAGATATCGATGATAGAAAGTCTACCTTTGGATATGTGTTCATTTGTAATGGAGTTGCAGTCAGTTGGAAGAGTTCCAAGCGAGCATTGCAGATTCCACTATCGAGGTGAGTATATTGCTGCATCGAGATCGCAAAGGAAAGTCGTTTGGATAAAGAAGTTCGTGGAGAACTTACAGTAGTTCCTTCCATTGAGTCAGCAGTTCCATTACACTGTGACAACAATGGAGCAGTCATACAGGCTAAGGAACCAAGGTCTCACCAGAAATCCAAACACATAGAAAGGCACTACCACATTATCAGAGATATAGTTGGGCAAGGCGATATAGCCATGCAGAAAAATAACATCAGCTGAAAAATCCAGCTGATCCATTCACTAAGCTTTTGTCACAAGTTCAGTTAGACCGGCATCTTGAGAAGATGGGTCTAAGGTATTGTAATGAATGGCTCTAGTGCTAGTGGGAGATTGTTAGTAGTATGCCCTATAGCATATCATTTAGTATGTATCTTGTACATAATTTTATTAATGAAAGGCATTTCCACTTTTCCGTTTACATAATATATTTATGTGTAATAGAAAAGGTCCATTGATATTTTGTTAGAAATATTATTCTTAAGTTGTTAAGAATATGAGAGACAATATTTTTAGCACGAAGTATCATAAATAGGTTCACAATCGAGGATACTTCATAATAAGGACATGACTTATCCAGAAAGATTGTATTCATGTTTGTTCCCAAGTTATTTATATGAGATATAAATAAGATGGAATGGTGAGTCTCATGCCATATAACAAATATGATAGGCACTTATAAATGATAAGTAGGCCGAACCAGTGACACTTATGACAAGCACATGGAGTTTACTCTTGTCAATGTTTTGTCATAAATCATATCAGTGCATATAATCTTTAGACACGAGATAGCAATTGTTATCTTGTATATAGGTAGTTTGAGTTTGATCGCTTTCATACTTGTACTATGTATGGGTATATGGGCATGTGTTGGCTCTCGCTAGTTATATATGGAGGTAGGTGTTGATCAAGATGGAATCTATTCCTCTAAGTAAATAGAGTTAAAATCCTATGTTCATTTAATTGTTCTTGATGTTTCAAGTTCTGGCCAGACAGATAGATTTATTCGTAAAAGAGTTTCGATGAGAAAAATCTTTTAATCAAGAACTGGAAATAAAAGAGAAAATAATATTCATAGCAAATGGAGTTTTACATAAACCATGACTCAAATTGAGTTGGGATTTTGTATGCAGAGAGATTCTAGTGCATGGTAACATATGATTATAGGTTCATTTAAGGTAAACCTTATTACTAATTGGGTGGCCATGGCATGCTATGCTAGGTGTTAACCATGGTCTATGAGGTTCATAAAATGATTTAGAGAAATCATTTATGGTAAGAAAGAGTTCGATGATATTAAGAGTTGATATCATGTCTCATTGCCAATTAGTGATGAGCCTAGTAAGTCACACACATACACAAGTTATCACCTATTTAAATATGATTTAATTAATTAATTAAAGAGTTTAATTGATTAAATAAATAGATTTGGTTTGCAATTAAATTGCAAAGTCCCTAGCATGACTTGAAACCAAATCTAGATTATTGGATGTGTAGTATAAATTAAATTTATATTTAAAGTGTTTAAATATGAATTTAATTGATGAGAAATTAATTAATAGAGATTAATTAATTAATTTATATTTGATATAAATTAATTAGAAGAAGAAAATAATTATTTTGGGTTAAGAACTCAAAATTAAGACACAGGGGCATTTTGGTCAATTCACGATTGTGACATGTGGCACCATGAGATGGTGACACATGGGATTACATAAGCTTGACAAATATTTTTAATAATGTAAGATGATTAAAATCAAGATTAAATATAGGTTTGACACTTGGCACAATTTGATTGGGTCACTTAAACCTAGAGCTAATCAAAAGGTGACATGTGGCTAGGGTTTAATGTGTTAACCTAGCTATTTAAGTGTGGTTATGAAAAGAAAAATAACCAGCAGCCTCTCCTCTCATTTGTCACGCCACTTTGAGCCTCTCCAGCTATTCTTCTTCATCTCTCATCAATTCAAAGAGATTAGCCATCAATCTCTTGAATTAAAAACGCTAGAAATTGTTTCTAGTGTCCTGTTTACATCTCTAATCTCTTAAAAGGCAGAACTTGAATTTCTAATTAATAGAAAAGGCTTTAGAAGCTGTTCAAGGGCTGCCATAGGTGTTCTTGGTGTGGACAAGCTAGAGGGACAATATCTGGTGTCCTGAAGACGAATCTCAAAGGCGCAGACACCATGCAAAGACATCAAGAGGTTAGTGTAATCGTTCTTGATTTAATCTAGGGTTCTAAAATTAATCTGATTAATTTTAAAATCTTAAATGGCAAATACAGATCCAAAAACATATTAAAAGAGTTTTAATATGTTGTTTATCATTGAAATCAAATAGATAAAAATAAATCTTGCATGGTGCATGTGACCCTAAGTGAAAATTTTTGAATTCAATGGTATAATCTTGTGTTTTTCACGCTTCCGTTCCTTCATTTTGGTCATTTCATCTTCAGAGATGATTTTTGGGCCAACTTGTCCAGTTAAATGAATAATTTATATAACATAAAATATAAATAAATATTGTCCAAAAATTTAATTGTAATTAAATAGACAAGAAATGGAGAGAAAATGAAAGAAAATAGATTTATGATATCATCATGATGTCATTAAAACTCACCCAACTAACCCAATCTTGACACATGGCATAAACATATATAAAAGAGGTAAAATGGGCTGAAAAACAAAAAAAAAAAAATCAGAACCACTACTTTCTCCTTCCTTCATGCCGTCACCCATGCCCCCATAACCCTCCATGAACAAGCTTTTTCAAGCTTGATTTTCCCTAGCTTTCTTCCACCAAAAACCCTAATTGTCAACACAAAAACTTACTCTCACACCTTAGTGATTCTTTTGGGAGAAAAAAGAAGAGGAAAACAAGAGCTTTAGCAAGTGAGAAAATCTCACTCCTTTGAGGTTAGTAACCTAACCATGAATTTTACTTTAAATTCATGATAAGGACTTTGAATGAGTGTAAATTACAAAGAAAAAAAAATTGTTGAATACCATTTATATGTAAACCCTAGATTTTTGGTAGCCACGGTTAGGGTTTGATTGTGTTGAGTTTAATGAAATTAAAAGACTATCATGGCTGCCCATAATATGTATTTACTAAGTGGATTGATGAAATGAAGTGAAAATGCATGTGTGGTAATGTTTAAGTTAGGGTTTGGAGTGGAAAAATGGGATTTTGACCATGTGATGATGAAAATAAGCTTTAATGGTCAATTAGTGACCATTTAGTTCTGTTTAAATAAAAAATGAAGTATGTTGAGTGATGGGATTGGGTTTGGTGTGGCTGCCATTAGAGTGACCTACAGAATTGGACTGACCTGCAGAATTGGACTTGAGTCTAGCAGGTTTGGGCAGCCATAACTTGAATTGTAGAGGTTCAATTGATGCAAGGCCAATTAGACATGAAACTAGACACATAATGGCACAACTTTGGTGAAGAAACCATGCCCATAAAACCAAACCAAGTGGACCAAAAGCTTGCCTTAATCCGGGTGATCTGCAGTCTGCCTGGGCAAAATGACCAAATGAATAGTGATTGTTCATTTGGCCATAACTCAATGTAGAAAGGTCCAATTGACCTGAAATTTTACCAAAAAAACACTGAGATATAGACCAACAAATTTCATTAAGGAACATAACCCAAATTATGACCAGAACCTATCCAATAAGTGAGTTGCAGTCACTGTTCACTGCACTATAGATATGGTCAGTCCAGAAAAATTTCAATCCGGCCAGTTGTGGTTTTTGGACCATAACTTGAGCTAAAAAACTCCAAATGGAGTAATTCAAAAAAGGAAATTCAACTAGACAAAATAAGGAACAACTTTCATGTTGATCATTTTGGCAAATTCTCACTGCAAAAATAACCAATGGAATAGTAAAGATGAAGCATGAAAACTGAAAATTCTGCTTAATTAACATTAAGCTTAGAAATGGTATTGGCAACAAATACCAACAAATTTTAAATGCAAAATGTGGTATATTGGGAGTATTAAAACCAATGTACCTATTGTCTATGCAAAAGTCAATATTTTGGTTGACTAATGAAGTGAATAGTAACACCAAAACTTGAAATTCAAAAATTGTAAAACTCAAAAGTGTAAAATGCCCTAGTATATCTAACAAGATTGATTTGGATAGCTTGGCATGCCAATAGGGTTCTCATAGCGATCGCATATGGCTTCATGCCATTCTGTGTTTCATGGCTTTCCCATGCCATTCTGTGAAATAATAGCCTGTGGCTATGTTATTTGAGTTGATACACTTGGGTTTTAACCGTGATCATTATTACAGCTTATTAGCTGCTCTGTTGCACACCGGGAGACACAATGTGACCGATGGTGTGATGGTCTGAGGTACTTAGTACCCAGTGCCAGTTTAATCATTTATCCAGTCCAGTCAACTAGTATGGGTTACTCGGGCAATGATAATAAACCTTACCAAAGTTTAATCAAATAATAATGCAAATACTATCAGAAGTTAAGTCTACCAAAAATGTAAATACACATTCTGCATATTCGTTTCATTTCATGTTATTTTATATTATTCTATATTGTCACCACTAAGCAGAATTGCTTAGCGCGTCGCTTTTGCCACGCGCAGGTACTGGAGACCTAGCTGGGGTGCCCAGCAGACATCAGACGGGGTGAGCCTTCAGAGCTGCATCCGGGGTCCAAAGTCACCTCACATCTGCACTGCATATGGTAGGACATTAGGACTATAGGTGGCCCTTTTGTATTTTGCATTTTGCATTAGTTTGGATTGTAACTATAAACTCCTGTAATTATGTATTAATGTAAATATATGAAATTTTATATTATTGAGATTTTCTGCATAATGTATGTTGATAATGAAATGTTGAGAATTATTTGTGAATATGCTTCAAGTGATAAAGTGAACAGAAAGGTTTTGAAAATAGTATTGTGATTTGAGATTGAGATTTTTGAGATTGACTTGAATGTGTATAATGGAGTTTGGATTTGGAAATTGTTTTGGAAGTGTTTTTAAACAGGTTCAGAAGAACTGTTTTTCCAATTTACAGCCGGCACTCTGCCGAATTTTCTATAAAATTTGCAGATAAATTTAGATTTATCAAAATTGAAAATAAATGAATTAAAAGAGATAAATTATAATAAAAATATAAATTGGTGCTCCAGCACACTGAGTGGCATAACTTGCTCGGCTACACTGTAGACGGGTAAGGGGTGTCACACTCTCTATCAGTCTCTCCAGAATCTACGCGTGGCAAAAGCAACGCGCTAAGCAATACTGCTTAGTGGTGCCAATAATAAAATAAAAAGAACTAAAATGAAGCAAGCATGCATAGTGTATGCCGGTTTTCCATATAGACAATTTCTGGTACTTATTTGTAGTATTACTAATTTGTTACTGTTTATATTAATTATTTAATTAAATTTATCAACTTCTATTTTTGGTTGCCCAAGTAACCTATACTGGATGACTGGACTGGATAAACGAGTAAACTGGCACTGGGTACCAAATACCTCGGGCCGTCACACCATCGGTCATAAGGTGTCTCTTGGTGTGCAACAGAATAGCTAATGAGCTGTAATAAATATTAGGCACAAGGCCAAGTGTCACAATAATATCAGAATGGCTAAAAGCCATAAAATCACCGAATGGCCACTTAAGCCATAAATCACAGAATGGCGTGATGTCATATGCAGTACTGCTATCCGAACTCTATTGGCATGCCAACCTATCTAACCCAATCTTACTAGGTCTACTAGGGCATATTACAAAATTCTTGATTAAATTTTTGTGTTTAACATGTAAAATTACTATTTATTTTACCATTTAAGTCAAACTATTGACTTTCACATACATAATAGTTATATGAGTTCTAATCACATGAAATTACCACATTTTGGTTCCCAAAAGTTTTGGCATTAGTTGCCAATCAATACTTCAAACCAATTGGAAATAAATCAAAAATTTCAGTTTTGAGTGCTAGAGTTCACTATTCCATTAGGCCATTCTACAATGAGAATTTGGCCAAATGTTCTTAATTAAAGTTGTCCTTTATTGTGTATTCTTTAATTCCCTTTTTGAATCACTACATTTGGAGTTTTCTAGCTCATGTTATGACCATCTTACCATAACTGGTCGGATGGACTTTTACCTAGAATTTCTGGGCAATTATGGTTCTGCCAGATTTGGTAGCTAAATTGGTTTAGCAATTTCTTTTGGTTAAGTTTAGAATTGGAGTTTTTGTTCTACATGAAAGTTGTTCTAAATTGTCTAAGATTTTCATTGATATAAATTTCAGGTCAATTGGACCTTTCTACACTGAGTTATGACCAAATGAATGAACACTGTTCATTTGGTCATTTTGCCCAGGCAGAATGTGTATTACCCAGATTTGGTAAATTTTTAGGTCAGTCTATTGTGGTTTTCTGGGCAGGGTTCCTTCATCAAAGTTGTGCCATTATGTATCTAATTTCATTTCCAATTGGCCTTGCACTAATTGAACCTACATAACTACAGTTATAGCTGCCCAAATCTGCTGGACTCACTCCCAGTCCTGCAGGTCACACTAGGCAGCATACCTAACTTTAATTCCCATGGCACAAATCACTTCACTTCCTAATCACACATAGCCAAATGGTCACTAATTGACCATTAGAACTTCCTTTCACCAATACATGAGAAAATCTCAAATTTTTGCCCCAAACCCTAACTCCAACCATTTCAATTCTTTAAACAAATACAATCAATGGATCAATTCATACTCCCAACGATGCATACACAAAGTTTAAAGGATTAATTGACACTAACCTTGTTGTGTGCCGACCCAAGCTTGACAAAATCCTTTATTTTCACTTCTTTTTGCTGCCCAAGTATTGCTCTAATGGTGATGAACAATTTTTGTGAAGGGATGATAGGGTTTTATGGTGGGATGAAGGGGGAAATCAAGTTCACAAGGGAGCTTTAATGGAGGTTAAGAGAGAAGAGAGAGAGGCTGCCGAATTATGAAAGAAGAAGAATAGAAATTTTGTTTCATTTTTACCTCTTTTCTTTCCTTTTTAATTAGTTTAAGAGTGCTTGTTGAAATGCCATTGGTGGAAGCCTTTTTAATGACATCATAATGATGTCAAATTCAAGTTTTCATGCATTTTCTTTTCTTTTCTTTTCTACCCATTTTTAATTTAATTTTTAGCAATATTTATTCATATTTTATGTCATATAAATTATTTATTTAATTGGACAAGTTGGCCAAAAATCATCTCTGAAGACAAAATGACCAAAATGCCCTCCATTTAGCTTATTGAGCCAAAATCGTCTGTACTGATCTTAAAAATTCTCCTAACCTTTTCTTGGCATTCTAATGCTACCTAGGGCGCCGTAAATCTTCTCTGGCATCCCAAAAATTATTTCATAGGATTCTCCTTGGGTTTAGAGTTACTAGCTATCTTCACCGCTACTTCCCATTAGGGTCACCCATGACCGAGGCACGGGCTCATTTAACTTCATTGTATTTTATTTCCAAAATTTTTTCTAAATTTTTCTTACCATTATTTTAATTATTTATGACTCCTCACTCTAGTCTAATTATAGTTCCAGACATTCTGGCTATTCGGTCAGACATTAGTCATTGGAACAGTAGAACATACGGACTATCTAAAGTGAGGGTGTTACAATTCTTCCCCTCTAACAAAAATTTCATACTCAAAATTTACCGAATTTAGGTATCTAAAGTAATTTCTTCACCTTTCCCATTGTTCCCTCTGTCTACTCCTTATATATATATATATAGTATTATTTATTCTTTTTGAATCTATCATTATACACTTAGGCATATCATAAAGGAAGGACACTTTACCTCAAATTCACATCTGGAGCATCTTGCTCCTCTCCGGCTTGGGTGACATTTGTAAGTGGTGTTACTGTTGCACCTGATCCTTCCATGACCTCTGTTTGGGTCCGTGGTAAATTCCTCTTAGGACAATCTTTCAGACGATGGTCCATAGCCCTACATCTATAATAGGCTTCAGTCAATCCCCTATATTTACCTTTATGCCACTTGTTACAATGGCCACATTTTCTTGCTAGTCCTGGTGCACTCACGACTGGTGTCTCGGGTTGACCTCTTCTGGGCATAGGCCTGGGTCTAAGTCTCCTACTTTGATCAGATGTCTGACTTAACTATTCTCTCAGCCTCTTATTACTAGAATGTCCAAATTCCCTCTTTTACTGATCACCACTCCTCTTCTGTTCCTCTTCATGAACACAGCTAATATATTTCTTTCTGAACTCTATAAGAAAGAATTGCCAAGTTACGTCAACTGGTGGCACTACCTTGGTTATGACATCCCACCACCAATATGCAACTTCTTATAGCAGTGAAACTGCACACTCCAAACTCTGTTCTGATGTGCAATGGAGTTGTTGCAGGACTTTTTCAATCCTTTCTAACCAATACTCCGTAGCTGAAGAATCATCTTCCTTTCTACCATTGAAATCTATAGCTCCATACTTTCTAATTTTTTTCAAAGGTGATTTTTGCTGAGGCAGTGGTGGTGGAATTGCCCCTGTCACTTGTCGAAAGAACTCAGTCATCTGTGCAAACAAGGCTTATTGGGGTTATGCAGGCCGTTCAATCATTGGTGGAGCAGGATCTTCCCTACCTCTAACATCACTCCCAGCCGAGGTACGGCTTACTACTTCTTCCTCTACTGCCCTCTGCGATTCTGGATTCACACTTTAACCTAAAATAACTAGAGAAAATAGATCTGCATTAGTGTCACCTTGACTCTTATGAATGTAATGCATGTAATACACACTATCTCCTTCTATCTATCGATGCCTAGGAATGCCTAAACTGTGCTCTGATACTACTAAATGTGACACCCCTTACCTGTCTACAGCGTAGCCGAGTAAGATATGCCACACAGTGTGCCGGAACACCATATTTTATCTCATTTATATATTTCTCATTTCTTAATTTATTTATTTAGGATCACTATGTGAAATTTATGAAATTGATATCATTTATATAATTTATTAAAATTTTAAATTTAATGGAGGTTCCGAAAATTGTACAGAAAATCCGGCAGAGTGCCGGCTAAAAATAGAGAAAATAGTTCTTCGGAACCTGTAGAAAACACTCCCAATAATTTTCTCAACCCACAACTCCAAATAATCATTATTTCTCAATAAATTTCTCATCAAATTCTCAATAATTCCTCAATTTGTCATTCATTCATTTCATATCAAAATCATACTCAGATTATGAATAAATACTCAAATTTTATCTGTAAACACAAATTTATAGATAATCACATTAATACAAAATTACATTACTGAAGTTTTAAATATACATAATAAAATAAAAGTTTAATTACAAAGTTTACAAAAATTACAAAATACAAAATGGGATCTAGTGTCCTACCAATGCACTGTAGCCTGAAAGGTGACTCTGACTCTATGCAGATCTATGGCCTCACCCAGTCTGTGGTCTGCTGGGCTCTCTATTAGTCTCTTCAGAACCTACGCGTGGCAAAAGCAACGCGCTAAGCAATACTGCTTAGTGGTGCTAATAATAAAATAAAAAGAACTAAAATGAAACAAGCATGCAGAGTGTGTGCAGGTTTTCCATACGGATAATTTCTAGTACTTATTTGTAGTATTATTAATTTGTTACTATTTATATCAATTATTTAATTAAATTTATCAACTTCCATTTTTGGT